>NC_133330.1:249395659-249630807 GCF_042186555.1 Aquarana catesbeiana
GTTCTTGGTTGTCCGCTGTCCCTAAGGGCCGGTTTTTGCGTCTAAGACGGAATTGTTCTGACCTTGAGGAATTCATAAAGAGGCCCTAACTTTAAAATCCAGATTTGTGGATAAAGGGTATGATGCGGCTTTATTAGACTCTCTCATCATAGAGGTAGCAAATAGGGACCGTAAGGTCTTATTAAGCGATAAACCTCCCCAGGGAGGATTTTTGGATTAGCCTTCCTCACGACTTACTCAAGTCAACATTGGGCCATCAAGAGGATTATTAAAAAACATTGGCCAGTCATCAAAAATGATCGGGTTTTTGAACCCTTATTGTCTGACAAACCACGTGTTTTATTTAGGGGAGCCACCAATTTCAGACAGCTACTGGCACCCAATATTCTGGTTCCACCTGTACGTCCCACTTTTTTTGGTGACCTAAAAGGATTCTCCCCTTGTAGGAGATGTAATGTCTGTAGGGTTAACACACTACAAGATAGAAGACTAATGGAGTTCATATCCAGTGGTACTGGAGCCACATACCCCATTAGGTCACTTATCACATGCACCACGAAATGTGTTGTATACCTCCTTAGGTGTCCTTGTGGGTTGGAGTATGTCGGACGTACCATTAAGAAATTGAACATTAGGTTGGGGGAACACATCACCAATATTAAACAAGGTTTCGACAAGCACAGTGTCTCAAAACACTATGACCTTGTGCACAATAGGGACCCCACAGGAACTGTTTTCATTGATATTGAGAAATACGTCCCCCACTGGCGTGGCAGCAATGGTAAGAGAACCATCTCTAGATCCGAAACAAACTGGATCTATAGACTTGGTACTCATGCCCCCAATGTTTTAAACATAGAGTGGGACATCAACTGTTTTATTAATAATAGTTGATGTCCCCCTCAGTAATAGGTCATGATCCATTTTATATATAGGTTCCTATTTTTTTTTTTTTTTTATTTTAATTTCAATTGTGATAATTATCCTTCATTTTAAATGTTTTTGATTGTGATGCATTACGGATGCTGGGGTAATCTAATAGCTTTTGTATTTTATCCATTTCATATTGATATTCTTTATGTATTTACTTATATGAAGGATTTTTTAGCTTTAACCTTTATGGTTTTGTGTCAATTAGTTTTGATGGGTATTTTCTATTTTTGCCACTAGATGGCATTGTCTGGATTGCGTGCTTCTTCCCTACACAGACATCTGTGCTAATGTGTTGATTGGTTCCCCCACACCAGAAGCCTAATTGACTTATGGGCGTTATGCCTAGTCTATGTGGGCAAGATGTAGTAATCCTGTGGACCCAATCAGCAATAGTTTCGCTTTTAAGCCAACCAACGATCGCGCTGCACGGCGCATCGCTTGGGTTTATAAGGCACATGCGCGTGCATGATTGCGTACCCCTGATGACATCAGTTGTGACGAAACGGCATGCGCGATTCCGTTTTAAATGGCAAAGGAGCCATATTTTTATACTTTTTGTCATTTTGCCGTAATTGCTTCATTTTATTGAATAAACCAAACAGTTTTAGTCTGTCTGCACTATTGGAGTCCCCCTTTCTTTTTTTGGAATCTGCGGTTCATCATTGCCTGACCTCTTTGGGAGGAAGCATTGGAAGAGCTTCAGGGAGCATTCCCTCCATACTGGTGCCCCTGCTACTGCTGATTAACTGCTGAAGAAGGAGACCGGCAGGATAACCCATGGAATCCACTGTGAGACATCCCAAGGAGCCTACCCTCCACCACTAAGCCTGTATTGACCCCCCTGAGTAAGGGCGGTCGCAGGCTCTCTGGTAAGCCTCCATTTTTTCTCCATCTGGTGGCGGGCTATACTAGTGGCGAATCACGTGACTTTGAACTTTGCTTTGGCTTATCTGTGGATTTGAATTTTTTACACATACGAACTTTCTCTCCTTTTTTTTCATTATATTTATGAACTCTATTTCAATTGTTGGTATTTGTATATACCATTCATATATTTTGTATGGTATAACTTCTCACTAGTTAACCATTTGTATTTGTGTTTTATCACCTATACATGATATAGGGTGTGCTTTATCACCAGTTAATATCACTTGTGGCTTTTTATTATTGTAGTTTGATTTCAATCGATTAACAATCCTTTGGTTATAACACTTCATATATGTTTAATCAAATATTTATTCACTTGATTACTAGTCCAGCGCTGCACTGTTCTCTTTTTCAACTTTTTTTATGTGCCCTTGTATTGGGATTATAGTGTTCAGCTGCAGGACCTCCTTCACGGTTTCTTCAGCTATTTTTATCACCGTTTTTGCTTATCACCTAGCGCAATTCTTTTTTCTTTTACTTAGTGGATTTATGGACTGTTTTGTTTTTTGCTCATTTAATAAACGTGGGCTACCAGGCCCTTAGCTATAAATGTCTGATGTGGACTCACTACAGAAAAACGCATCTAGCTGAACAATACCCAAGTTATAAAAAGAGTATTTGTAGTCTTTTTAAAACAACCATTTTTTCAGGAGCAGTGATTTTAATAACGCTTAAAGTGAAGCAGTACAAATTAAATATTCCTTTAAATGTCATGCCTGGTGGTCCCCTTAGTCTGCCTGTAAAGTGGCTCATTTGTGTGATGTGTAGAACAGTGCCGTAGCAAAATTACATTTCTAAAGTGTCTAGCCTGCTTAGTGCATCCATGTGAGAGCTAACAAACTTATTGTTGACTATATATACGCAAACACTAATTGTGATTTAAAAAGCCACAAATGTGGGAAACTTTTAATTGCCATTTTAACCTGTGTGTGCCACCTTCTGTGTCGGTACCAAGGCCAAACATTCCAGTGTATGTAAACTTTTTTATCAGGGCCATTTGGGTGATTTCTGTTATCAGTATGATTTAAAAAGAATCCAAAAAACTATGAGATAATAAATGACTTCATGTGATTGCTATCATTAAATAAAAAACAGTTTTTTGACATGATTAGTCATTTCAATATTAATGCCAACATTTCACAATTTCTGCCAGGGTATGCAAACTTTTGAGCATGACTGTATACTACACGGTGTATATATATATATATATATATATATATATATATATATATATATATATATATATATATATATATATATATATTGCCTACATTGTATATACAGTATATATATTCTACACTGACTACACATTATATATATATATATATATATATATATATATATATATATATACTAAACTGCCTGCATGCCACTAACTAACCTGCCTAATCTAGCTCAAGTTCTCAATCTCTCTCTCCATTAATGCACACTATACACGGCTGCCGTGTAAGCAGCCTTATATTGTGTGGGGTGTGGACTTAGCCCCTGAGCCATGATTGGCCAAAGGCACCCTGCCTTTGGCCAATCACGGTTCTCACAGCTGTGATTGGCCAAAGCATGTAGTTCAGTTGCAGTGCATTATGGGGCGCTCCGTGGCACTCGAATTTGCCGCCAACGCCCCATATGTTTGTTTGTTCTACGAACATTGGGACAATCCATAGTCATCACTGCTCACCTCCACCATAACAGGAGTAAACTCTCAAATGCTGAGCTCAGAGCTACTGCATCAGGGGAGAGAAAGAGTATGTGAGGGGGCCTGAGTCAGAAAAAGAGCCCACTCTTGTGATGATGGAGGTGAGCAGTGATGATTAGGCCTCAACTAGCAACCTCCTGGGAGTAATTAGCAATGTCCTGGGAGTATTCCAGTCAGGCTTCATAAAGTATTTAAATGACCTACACCTATAGGAAGGGTGTTATTAATTTTTAGTCAGAGTCGCACAGTTTGTTTTTATCTACAAACATCCCTTACCTGCATAGGCATGTTTTTTTGTAAAGGTGAACTTTTTAAGCACTTTTTTTGTGTGATATGCTCTCAAGTTTTAAGCCCCTCCCAACGAAAAATATTTATTTACGACCCTGAATACTATTAGGGATGAGCCAAACACCCCCCGGTTCGGTTCGCAGCAGAACATGCGAACAGGCAAAATATTTGTGCGAACACCGTTAAAGTCTATGGGACACGAACGTGAAAAATCAAAAGTGCTAATTTTAAGGGTTAATATGCAAGTTATTTTCATAAAAAGTGCTTGGGGACCTGGGTCCTGCCCCAGGGCACATCGCGCCCCCCCCCGGTGCCGAGGCGGTTGGCTTCGTTAGGGAAGCGATACAGGCTGAGGGGGAGGCCACTCATTCATGGCCACCCCCTCGCGATCGCTCCCAACAAATGACAATCTTCCTCTGCTGCTGTAATGTAAACAGCAGCAGAGGAAGTGATGTCATCTCTCCTCGAGCCGGTCTTTTCGTTCCGGCGCCGAGGAGAGAAGACATCAATGTGAGTTTGCACCAACACTACACTTACAGTAGAACACGCAGGCACACTTTTCACCCCCCATCAACCCCCGATCACCCCCCTGTACCCCCGTCACAGTGATACCAATAGCAGTTTTTTTTTTGCATTGGTGTCAGTTTGTGACAGTTATAAGTGGTAGGTCAGTTAGGGTTAGCCCCCTTAAGGTCTAGGGTAACCCCTAACCCCCCCTAATAAAGTTTTAACCCCTTGATCACCCCCCGTCGCCAGTGTCAATAAGCAATCGTTTTTCTGATCGCTGTATTAGTGTCACGGTGACGCTAGTTAGGGAGGTAAGTATATAGGTTCGCCGTCAGCGTTTTATAGGGACAGGGACCCCCATATACTACCTAATAAATATTTTAACCCCCTGATTGCCCCCTAGTTAACCCTTTCACCAGTGATCACCGCATAACTGTTACGGGTGACGCTGATTAGTTTGTTTATTATAGTTTCAGGACACCCGCCATTTATTACTTTATAAAGGTTTAACCCCCTAATCGCCTGGTGGTGATATAAGTTAAGTTTTATGGTCAGATGAGGTTTGCGTCACCCCAGGCAGCGTCAGGTTAGCGCCAGTACCGCTAACACCCACGCACGCAGCATAGACCTCCCTTAGTGGTATAGTATCTGAATGGATCAATATCTGATCCGATCAGATCTATACTAGGGTTCCCAAAAACACAGCGGGATCAGCACAGATACCTGCTATCACCTGCATGTTGCCCCTCGGCCCTGCCCAGCCCAGCCCACCCAAGTGCAGTATCGATCAATCACTGTCACTTACAAAACACTAAACACACATAACTGCAGCGTTCGCAGAGTCAGGCCTGATCCCTGCGATCGCTAACAGTTTTTGTTGGTAGCGTTTTGATACAGTCGCTAACAGTCAGGAGCTTTTTTGCCTGTGAGTCTCACTAGTGTACCACTAAATTTAGAGCCCAAAATGGCAAATCGAAGGTACACTAGTGAAGAGGCCTACACGTTTCTGAGCATGACAAATAGTGAAGAGGCAGTCACTCATCTGTCAGATTCAGGCTCAGAATACTATCCTGTAGACGACAGTGGCTCCTTGACAGATAGCTCTGGCGACGGAGTTGTAGTCCCTGCCAAGGTCAGGCGTACCAGACCCCGAACTTCTTCTTCTGTCCTTGATGTGCAAGAACCACAGGTCCCTCGTATGGAGCAGAGAAGTACTAGCGCCGCTATTCCTTCTGGTGAGCTGGCAAGCACCAGCGGCCTAGTACACCCTGGTCGTACATCCAGCACTGCAGTAACACTTGGTGACGTGGCAAGTCCCATAAGTGCAGTTCAAGCTGGCGAGGTGGCAAGCACAAGTAGTGTCCCGCTGCCACCAAGAAGACGAACACAGGCCCATCGTGCCCATAGTGCCCTTCCTGCTGCATTCGCCAATCCGAATTGGGAACCCACCACTTCTGCAGCACCCGTACTTCCCCCATTCAATGGCCAACCCCGCATTCAGGTGGAAACAGTTGATTTTACATCACTTGTACGTGGACAATTATTACACGAGCGTACCACTTTTTAGTCACCTTTTTGATCATCAGATTGGAGCATGTGGCACCGTGCGACCCAATCGCCGGGGCTTTCCCCAGCAGCTTGTAGATTCCCATCTTAGGCTGGGGGAGAGAGCCTGCTTGCAGTGTAATAATTTGCTTGCTATGAAGTGGAGGGATAATAAGAATGTTTTCGTTTTTACCTCCCTTCATGCAGACACGACGGTCCAAATTACTACGGTGACTGGTGTTGTGGAGAAACCCCTCTGTGTCCACGAATATAACCTTAACATGGGAAGGGTGGACCTCAACGACCAGTTGTTGGCACCGTACCTAGTTGCCCATAAGGCCAGACTCTGGTACAAAAAAGTGTCTGTTTATTTATTTCAATTGGCTTTGCTGAACGCTTATGTGCTATACAGAGCTTCAGGACGGACTGAATCCTTCCTTAAATTCCAGGAAGAGATCGTCAGAGCCCTTCTGTTTCCAGACGGTGCTCCACCTCACCTTTCCCAACCAAATGCAGTAAGCTGGTTGCATGAGAGGCATTTTCTTTATGTCCTCCTGAGTACCCCTACCCAATGAGCCCCCCAAAAAGATGTCGTGTCTGCAGCAAGCGCGGATATAGGCGTTACACTCAGTATTATTGTCCCTCCTGTCCTGACAATCCTGGTCTTTGCATTGGTGAATGTTTTGAACGCTACCATTCACTAGTTGAGTATTAGCGTAGGGTACAGCACTGCACAGACTAGGACACACTTTCACAGGGTCTCCCAAGATACCATCGCATTTTGAGAGACCCAAACCTGGTACCAGTTACAAAAGTTAAAGTGTAAAAAAAAGTGTAAAAAAAAAACAAAAAAAAGTAAAAAAAAACCACAAAAAATGTATAAAATAAAAAAAAAAAAATAGTTGTCGTTATTGTTCTCTCTCTATTCTCTCTCTATTGTTCTGCTCTTTTTTACTGTATTCTATTCTGCAAAGTTTTATTGTTATTATGTTTTTGTCATGTTTGCTTTATAGGTATGCAATTTTTTTATAATTTACTGTTTACTGTTTTATTGTTAACCATTTTTTTTGTTTTCAGGTACGCCATTCAGCTGCAGAGCGGATTTATTTATCTTGACAGCAACAGCGTTTGCTCCCACAATACATAAAGCCGTTACTCCGGCGCTGTCAGAGGTGATTTCACCACTACAGTTACATACTTCAGCATATATGCCGAAGCGTGGGGGCAGCAGTGGGTGGAGGAGCGATTTGCTCCTACCTTTTGCGGGAGGATGCCACCATGCTTCGGCATATATAAACGGTGCATGTATGCCCATCATTAGAAGTGGGTGGATGAAGGGAGGTATTCTAATGGTGGGCATACCCACCGATCAATATCTTTTTTTCATTCAGCCCACAGGCTGCATGAAAAAAAAGTTTACAATATATGCCCAACAAGGACCAGCAACGTACTGGTATGTTGCTGGACTTTGAGTGGTTATACCAGAATTATGCCTGCAGGCTTAGGTATCATCTTGGTATCATTCTTTTCAGCCAGCGGTCGGCTTTCATGTAAAAGCAATCCTAGCCCCTAATTAGCCTCTAGACTGCTTTTACAAGCAGTGGGAGGGAATGCCCCCCCACCGTCTTCCATGTTTTTCTCTGGCTCTCCTGTCCCAACAGGGAACCTGAGAATGCAGCCGGTGATTCAGCCAGCTGACCATAGAGCTGATCAGAGACCAGAATGGCTCCAAACATCTCTATGGCCTAAGAAACCGGAAGCTATGAGCATTTCATGACTTAGATTTTGCCGGATGTAAACAGCTCCATTGTGAAATTGGGAAAGCATTTTATCACACCGATCTTGGTGTGGTCAGATGCTTTGAGGGCAGAGGAGAGATCTAGGGTCTAATAGACCCCAATTTTTTCAAAAAAGAGTACCTGTCACTACCTATTGCTATCATAGGGGATATTTGCATTCCCTGAGATAACAATAAAAATGATTAAAAAAAAATGAAAGGAACAGTTTAAAAATATGATAAAAAAGCAAAAAAAAATAAAGAAAAAAAAGCATCCCTGTCCCCCCCTGCTCTCGCGCAAAGGTGAATGCAAGCGTCGGTCTGGCATCAAATGTAAACAGCAATTGCACCATGCATGTGAGGTATCACCGTGAAGGTCAGATCGAGGGCAGTCATTTTAGCAATAGACCTCCTCTGTAAATCTAAAGTGGTAACCTGTAAAGGCTTTTAAAGGCTTTTAAAAATGTATTTAGTTTGTCGACACTGCACATTTGTGCGCAATTTTAAAGCATGTCATGTTTGGTATCCATGTACTCAGCCTAAGATCATCTTTTTTATCTCATCAAACATTTGGGCAATATAGTGTGTTTTAGTGCATTAAAATTTAGAAAAGTGTGTTTTTTTCCCCAAAAAATGCGTTTGAAAAATCCCTGCGCAAATACTGTGTGAAAAAAAAAAAATGAAACACCCACCATTTTAATTTGTAGGGCATTTGCTTTAAAAAAAATATATAATGTTTGGGGGTTCAAAGTAATTGTCTTGCAAAAAAAAATTTTTTTTTCATTTAAACAAAAAGTGTCAGAAAGGGCTTTGTCTTCAAGTGGTTAGAAGAGTGGGTGATGTGTGACATAAGCTTCTAAAAGTTGTGCATGTCAGGACAGTTATATTGTGACACAAGTTGCGGGAAAAAGACAATTTTTTTTTTTTGCACAAAGTTGTCACTAAATGATATATTGCTCAAACATGCCATGGGAATATGTGAAATTACACCCCAAAATACATTCTGTTGCTTCTCCTGAGTACAGGGATACCACATGTGTGAGACTTTTTGGGAGCCTAGCCGCGTATGGGACCCCGAAAACCAATCACTGCCTTCAGGCTTTCTAAGGGTATAAATTTTTGATTTCACTCTTCACTGCCTATCACAGTTTTGGAGGCCATCGAATGCCCAGGTGGCACAAAACCCCCCCAAATTACCCTATTTTGGAAAGTAGACACCCCAAGCTATTTGCTGAGAGGTATGGTGAGTATTTTGCAGACCTCACTTTTTGTCTCAAAGTTTTGAAAATTGAAAAAAGAAAAAAAAAAATTCTTGTCTTTCTTCATTTTCAAAAACAAATGAGACCTGCAAAATACTCACCATGCCTCTCAGCAAATAGCTTGGGGTGTCTACTTTCCAAAATGGGGTCATTTGGGGGGGGGGTTTGTGCTATCTTGGCATTTTATGGCCTTCGAAACTGTGATAGGTAGTGAGGAGTGAATCAAAAATTTACGCCCTTAGAAATCCTGATGGCGGTTATTGGTTTTCGGGGCCCCGTATGCAGCTAGGCTCCCAAAAGGTCCCACACATATGGTATCCCCGTACTCAGGATAAGCAGCAGAATGTATTTTGGGGTGTAATTCCACATATGCCCATGGCATGTTTAAGCAATATATAATTTAGTGACAACTTTTTGTAAATTTTTTTTTTTTTAGTCATTATTCAATCACTTGGGACAAAAAAAATAATATTCAATGGGCTCAACATGCCTCTCAGCAATTTTCTTGGGGTGTCTACTTTTTAAAATGCACCTCGAGAAATGACATAGGCAGTCATAAACTAAAAGCTGTGTAAATTCCAGAAAATGTACCCTAGTTTGTAGACGCTCTAACTTTTGCGCAAACCAATAAATATACGCTTATTGACATTTTTTTTACCAAAGACATGTGGCCGAATACATTTTGGCCTAAATGTATGACTAAAATTGAGTTTATTGGAATTTTTTTATAACAAAAAGTAGAAAATATCATTTTTTTTCAAAATTTGCGGTCTTTTTCCGTTTATAGCGCAAAAAATAAAAACCGCAGAGGTGTAAAATACTATCAAAAGAAAGCTCTATTTGTGGGAAGAAAAGGACGCAAATTTTGTTTGGGTACAGAATTGCTCTGGTCAGGAAGGGGGTAAATCCTTCCGGGGCTGAAGTGGTTAAAGTGAAACAATAAAAGTGAAATATTCCTTTAAATTTTGTACCTGGGAGGTGTCTATAGTATGCCTGTAAAGTGGCACATTTTTCCCGTGTTTAAAACAGTCCCTGCACAAAATGATATTTCTAAAGGAAAAAAAGTAATTTAAAAGTACTCGTGGCTATAATGAATTGTCGGGTCTGGCAATACAGATAAAAGTCTTTGAAAAAAATGGCATGGGATCCCCCCAGTCCATTACCAGGCCCTTTGGGTCTGGTATGAATATTAAGGGGAACCCCGACCAAAATTAAAAAAAAAATTGCATGGGGGTCCCCTGAAATTCCATACCAGGCCCTTCAGGTCTGGTATGGATATTAAGATGAACCCTGTGCCAAATTAAAAAAAAAAATGGCATAGGGGTCCCCCTCAAAATCCATACCAGACCCTCCAGGTCTGGTATGGATTTTAAGGGGAACCCTGGGCGTACTATAGTCACCCCCCAGGTACGCAATTTAAAGGAATATTTCTATTTTATTGTTTCACTTTAAGCATTATTAAAATCACTGCTCCCGAAAAACGGTCATTTTTAAAACTTTTTTTTGCATTGACACTTGTCCCCTGGGGCAGGACCCAGGTCCCCAAACACTTTTTATGACAATACCATGCAAATAAATCTTTAAAATTAGCACTTATGGAGACAAATCTGTCCATTGTACCATACAAAGGCATGTGTATGTTACATTACAATATAATAATATAAGTTTTTTTTAATAGATATTTAATATATACCAAGTAGCCAATATGTTATGCCCTGGGGAAACTTTCATCAGCATTGCAGCTCGATTAAGCATGCATATTAAGATAAAGTGATTTTCTAGAGATGACACAGAGTGCTTGTGGCTGAAAAAATGAATATGACATATTCCATAGCAATGTACAGCAAGATCTACCAATATCCCACATGCATCTATTACTTTCCAGGTCAAGATATACCCCTGAAACAACTCATGATGGTTCCTTAGGGGGTGCTGAAAAAGGCATCCATAAATTAAGCCTAGGAAAATGGTATTTGAGAAATTCCATTAACAAACACACATAAAACAAAATAAAATAATCTCATGCATTTAATTACAAGCCCCACCTGATCATTTAAATGTGTTTGTCTAAAAATAAGAATGTGGGGATTGGAAAAACCTTCACTTTGCAGTTATCAAGATCTTACCATTTACTTTTTACCAATTCTTCCTCTCTCACTTCTGCGCTGTAATTAACTCACCTTTCACAAGTTATAATGCAGATAAATCTTTGGCAAGTAGATGCAAAGGCATCGTAAAAATCAGGGTATAATTGTAATTTGTTTTCTGCCAGTGCACAAACTTTTTTTTTCCACTTCCTAATAATTTGTGTGTCTCAGTGACTGTAAAGTTTGTTATTAGGATGTGTCCACATTTGAACCCAATTTTTTAAGCTCTGTGCATAATTTTCATTTCATTGCCATCTTAAACAACACATCCTATTTTTACGGTTCACTTTAAATTTTCTGTGATATTTAACTAGCAATAGCTGAAGCGATCAGCTTGATGTGTCAAACAAGTAGAAAAAAAATCATCTATATTTTCTTAATTCCAGAGAATATTACGGTTAATGAAGACAACGTTTGTGATGATCTAAAACATGTATACACATAGGTATTGCCACATTTATCAGACACAAGAGCTAATTAGCTCATATACAGCTAGATGTCTTCCAGCCTCTGCATTCCAATTCCCAATATTAACACATAGGTGGTCAAGTTGACCACAGAAAAGTCTGCATGAGTATGAATGCATTAAATAATTTAATGGAGGAAGAGTTTATTAAACTGCCACATTCTAATCAGCATGCGGACCTGCATTCATTAATCTTCCACTGGTCCGTGGTGTGTCTCCGCAGCCAACACAGATAGCGTTAATGTTAATAGGAGCTTGTAACAAACAGGGACAGTTAATCATGGAAAATGTACTATTAACCACATGATCATGCATACTGCAATCTGATTACAATAATGCTTAACCCCTTGGCTACTATTGCCTTTTAATGTAATTCTTAGGGAATTTGTTAAAAAATGAACATATAGCATTTTAATCACTGTTCAATTTATCATAATAACAGTAACTACTTACATTTTAATTTTGAGTATGTAAAATTCTAACATATTGCTTTATATTTATTTTTATCCCTAACTTAAGGATGCAGATAATTTGGAAGCATGTTGAATATATTTTATTATTTTGGTGCACAACTTGTGCTTTTAAACCCAATATATTTATGTGTCAGCTTGTGTGTAGGTGTGCATATATGTAGACTTACATGCTTGCATACACTTCCCATATTGTTAAGCTGTGCTTGCAATGATTGGAAAAGATAATAACCATAATTATTAGGGCTGTGCTTATATTATTTTAAAGACAGATAAGAATATGCATAGGATCACGGTAATAGCAAGTCAATCATTGATGTTTTGATATTGCTAGTGTAATAATACAATTTGCACTGTTTATGGGTTGTGTATGTTCATTAATATCTTACTGGATGATCAAATCATTGTTCACTAATGGATGCAGGAAAAAGACCCTTTAATAAAAAGTATAATATTTCATTTTTTGGAAAATATTAATGTGCACAGATTTATGAGATACCTGTACAAAATGGGATGAATGAAAATAATTGAAGCAGTTGCATCTACAACAAAATTTAAAGAAATATCCCAAGAGTCCCAGGCTGTGACTAGCAACTCCTTCTCTTTCTACTGCAATCTATTTTTTCTGACAGACTCCATGGCAGCCTATGTGTGGGTTAACCCCGCCTCCTCTCCAATGCTATAGCACCCCATTCCCATAAGTTACAGCTCACAGTCAGGGACTGCGTTCTTTTTTTTTGTCATCCTCGTTGGACCTACAGCTTATGCACTTATGTTCTTTAGGTGACGTCCAGTCCGGATGAGTGGGCCGGAGTCGGGCATACCAATCAAGCGGTGTGAAAGCAAGCAGAGTACCCACCCATCAGTCAAGAGTTGGCTAGTTACGGAACGCGGTCCCTGGCTGTGAGCTCAAACTTATGGGAATGGGGTCCTATAGCATTGGAGAGGAGGTGGGCTTAAAGTGGATGTAAACCCGAATTTTTTTTTTTTTTTTATGTCATAATGTAGAGTATAAGATTTCCTATCATTTGAGCCCAGTCTTGCCACAAAAAGTTAATCCAGCTCTGAGCAATCCTCTTTTATTGTTTAGTGAGATAAATCTTGACAAACAGAGAAAAACTTTGTCAAAACCTCCCCCTTGCTGTGAGTGACAGGTGATTTACATATCTCGTGCACTAGCCTAAGACATGCATTATTTTTTAATTCCCACCCCCACTCCTTTCTTCAGCAGCTGTGCAAGGATTGGCTGTTTCTTACCATGATTTGGCATACTGAAGTCATGTGGTTACTTTCCTGTCTTTTCACTGGATGTTAGAGATCATAGCAGAAGTTCAGTGTAAGAAATACACAGGAGAAAATGCATATTGACAAGGGTAGTGTAGAGGTGGGTGGGGAGTCTACTGACATCACGGCTCAACCCACCGAGCTCCAGACAACAGACCCACCCACAGAATATGCAGTTTTTCGGGTCTCATAACAGACAGAGGGGAGACATTTGACAGGTAAAGATACATGCAGGAGGCTTGTATATCCTTATAGATAACCCCTATGGCAGTAGTTTAGAAAAGATGACATTGGGTTTACATCCACTTTAACCCACACGTAGGCTGCCATGGAGTCCATCAGGAAAGGAAAATTACGATAAGTATTTGATAGGAAATTTTCCGTTATTTTTGCTTTAAAAAAAAAAAAAGAGAACAAGAATGTTGCCTGTGCATGGGGCTGAACAAAGGCAGAATAAGCATACATCAGTTGAATGAATGAGATGAATGAAAGCATAAAATTGGACTAAAAAACAAACCTTAAAATATTTCAGGTCCAGGTGAGCAGGTCAATGGGTCCTGGCAGGGAAAAATGACATTAAAAAATGTGCTTTTAGCTGCATTTTTCCCCCAAAAGACTCTTATTAGAATTTTTCAAAGTACTACAAAGTAACGAAATACAGACGTTTTTGAGAGACATATCATATCAAATCCAGGTTTACAGATGTAGGTATTAGCCAATAGATGATATAAGATGAACAGGCTATGAAGCATAACCAAACAGTAAGGGGTCTCTCAACCAAGGGGACGAGGGAGGTGGAGAGAAATGGGGTGGCAGTAGGAGTAGGGAAACAAAAGGGGAACCAAGTTGTACAAAATTTTGTAAAAGTCTAATTTGTAATCGACCGTAGCCTTTGTATCTCACATTGGTGATTAAGTGTGAAAACAGTATCTAAAATGGATGGAGATTGGTTTGAGTTCCAAAATTTAGTGACTGTGAGCTTTGCAGCTAAAAATAAATGTATGAGTACTACTCTAACTTTGGGGGGAAATTAGTGTATCCCTATATGGAGGAGTGCTAATGCAGAATCTGGGGAGATCAGTGAGCCGACAATGTCAGAGACTACTTGGAAGATTCTGTTCCAGAAGGATCGTAAGGACTTCCATTGCCATAGGATGCGGTAAAGGGAACCAATTTCTCCACATTCGTGCCAGCAAAGGTCTGATTTAGAGGGGTAGAATTTGGAGAGTTTGTATGCTGAGATACCAATGTTTGAGATACCAATGATGGATTGATTTTTGATAGAGCTCCCAATGGTTAACACAGTGGGAAGAGGAATATGTGATAGTAAAAGCCTTCCGCCAAGCATTGTCAGTAAATGTAGAGCCCAGATTGTGTTCCCATTTGATGATAGTAGTAGCCTTGATAAAGCAATCATTATAACTATATAAGGTGTAAAATAGAGGGATGCCCCTATTGAAGCAAGGCAGATCATGGAGAAATCAGTAAAGTAGAGTAGGTAAGGAAGTGGGTGCTTTAGTAAAAATGAATGAACCTGTAAATAAGTACCGGTAAATGGTAATTATTATTATTATTATCATTATACAGGATTAATATAGCACCAACAGTTTGTGCAGCACTTTACAACATGAGGGCAGACAGTACAGATACAATTCAATACAGGAGAAATCAGAGGGCCCTGTTCGTTTACAAGCTTACAATCTAGAAGGGAGGGTCAAGTAACAATCTTATATTCTCAAATGTCCGAAGAGAACTCTTATCATAAAGGTCGGAAAGCTCATTAATGCCTTTGGCTTTCCACACTGATAGGTTAATATGCGGGATTTTAGCTGCATTTTGAAAAGGCGTTTAGGTACGTTTAAACATATTTAGACTTGTTAGCCTTTGTAAGCATTTAATCACAAAGTGCTTCTCTCTGCTAATTTGTCACTCCCCAATGCCCACAATACATTGGAAAAAGATCATTTATTACAGTTTATTTGTTTTTTTCCTTTTAGGGGAGAAAGCAGAGAGTGTTTTGTAGGGAGCTAGCTATCTGTATTTCTAGGCCTCATTCATGGATCCTGTTATGAATCAAATTGATGAAGAAATTCTGCTAATTCTGCTGTGGAGGGAGAGGATATAGAGAGAATTGGATGAGAAGAGCAGCTGTTGTTGGTACTGTACTCATCCCTTGATGTCTCGGTGGTTATCCCTGGGATATTTCTCCAACATGTTTGTGGAGCTTTGGAATTATCCTAAAAAAATTCTACAACTTCACAAGGATGTCTGTGGCCACCTGTAAAAAGAGCTGCTGGTCTGGAGAGGCTGTGGCTATGAATGACTCACATAGACACCCAGATCAGGAATAGCATGTCACCTGAGGAAAATCTTCTAATCACTCTCAGCTAATATCAGCCTTTTTAATGTACAGTGCATCCGGAAAGTATTCACAGCGCTTCACTTTTTCCACATTTAGTTATGTTACAGCCTTATTCCAAAATGTATTAAATTCATTATTTTCCTCAATATTCTACAAACAATATCCCATAATGACAACCTCAAAGAAGTTTGAAAAAATCTTTCCAAATTTATTATTAAAAAAAAAATCACATGTATTCAAAGCCTTTGCTCAATACTTTGTCGAAGCACCTTTGGCACCAATTACAGCCTCAAGTTTTTTTGAGTATGGTGCTGCAAGCTTGGCACACCTATTTTTGGGCAGTTTCTCCCATTCTTTTTTGTAGGACCTCTCAAGCTCCATCAGGTTGGATGGGGAGTGTCGGTGCACAGACATTTTCAGATCTCTCCAGAGATGTTCAATCGGGTTCAAGTCTGGTCTCTGGCTGGGCCACTCAAGGATAGGGATGAGCTTCGAGTTGAACTCATGTTCGACTCGAACATCGGCTGTTCGCAAGTTCGCCGCACAGCGAACAATTTGGGGTGTTCGCGGCAAATTCGAATGTCGCGGAACACCCTTTAAAAGTCTACGGGAGAAATCAAAAGTGCTAATTTTAAAGGCTTATATGCAAGTTATTGTCATAAAAAGTGTTTGGGGACCTGGGTCCTGCCCCAGGGGACATGGATCAATGCAAAAAAAAGTTTTAAAAACGGCCGTTTTTTCAGGAGCAGTGATTTTAATAATTCTTAAAGTCAAACAATAAAAGTGTAATATCCCTTTAATATCCCTTTAGACCTTCAGGTCTGGTATGGATTTTAAGGGGAACCCCGCGCCAAAATAAAAAAAAAACGGCATGGGGTCCCCCCAAAAATCCATAACAGACCCTTATCCGAGCATGCAACCTGGCAGGCCGCAGGAAAGGAGGGGGGACAAGAGAGCGGCCCCCCTCCTGAACCATACCAGGCCACATGCCCTCAACATTGGGAGGGTGCTTTGGGGTAGCCCCCCAAAACACCTTGTCCCCATGTTGATGAGGACAAGGGCCTCATCCCCACAACCCTGGCCGGTGGTTGTGGGGGTCTGCGGGCGGGGGGCTTATCAGAATCTGGAAGCCCCCTTTAACAAGGGGACCCCCAGATCCCGCCCCCCCCTTGTGAAATGGTAAGGGGGTACAAAAGTACCCCTACCATTTCACTAAAAAACTGTCAAAAATGTTAAAAATGACAAGAGACAGTTTTTGACAATTCCTTTATTTAAATGCTTCTTCTTTCTTCTTTCGTCTATCTTCCTTCATCTTCTTCTTCTTCTTCTTCTGGTTCTTCTGGCTCTTCTGGTTCTTCCTCCGGTGTTCTCATCCAGCATCTCCTCAGCGGCGTCTTCTATCATCTTCTCCTCGGGCCGCTCCGCACCCATGGCATGGGGGGAGGCTCCCGCTCTTCTCTTCATCTTCTTCTCTTCTTCTCTTCTTCATCTTCTTCTCCGGGCCGCTCCGCATCCATGCTGGCATGGAGGGAGGCTCCCACTGTGTGACGCGTCTCCTCTTCTCCTCTTCTCCTCTTCTGATGGCTCTTAAATAACGAGGGGTGGGGCCACCCAGTGACCCCGCCCCCTCTGACGCACGGGACGTGATGGGACTTCCCTGTGGCATTCCCCGTGATGTCACAGGGAAGTCCCGTCAAGTCACTGTGCGTCAGAGGGGGCGGGGTCACACAGAGGGAGCCTCCCTCCATGTCAGCATGGATGCGGAGCGGCCCGAAGAAGAAGATGAAGAAGAGAAGAAGAGATGAAGATGAAGAAGAGAAGAAGATGAAGAGAAGAGTAGTAGCCTCCCCCCATGCGATGGGTGCGGAGCGGCCAGAGGAGAAGTAAATAGAAGATGCCGCAGAGGAGATGCTGGACGAGAACACCGGAGGAAGAACCAGAGAAGAAGAAGATGAAGGAAGATAGAAGACAGAAGAAAGAAGAAGCATTTAAATAAAGGAATAGTCAAAAACTGTCTCTTGTCATTTTTAACATTTTTGACAGTTTTTTAGTGAAATGGTAGGGGCCATTTCACACAGGGGGGGCCGGGATCTGGGGGTCCCCTTGTTAAAGGGGGCTTCCAGATTCCAATATGCCCCCCATCCACAGACCCCCACAACCACCGGCAAGGGTTGTGGGGATGAGGCCCTTGTCCTCATCAACATGGGGACAAGGTGTTTTGGGGGGCTACCCCAAAGCACCCTCCCAATGTTGAGGGCATGTGGCCTGGTACGGTTCAGGAGGGGGGCACTCTCTCGTCCCCCCTCTTTTCCTGCGGCCTGCCAGGTTGCGTGCTCAGATAAGGGTCTGGTATGGATTTTTGGGGGGACCCCACGCCGTTTTTTTTTTTTTAATTTTGGCGCGGGGTTCCCCTTAAAATCCATACCAGACCTGAAGGGTCTGGTATGGAATTTAAGGGGACCCCCACATCATTTTTTTTAAAAAAATTTTGGCCGGGGTTCCCCTTAATATCCATACCAGACCTGAAGGGCCTGTTATGGAATTTAGGGGGACCCCCCACTTCATTTTTTTTTTTTTTAATTTTGGTTCGGGGTTCCCCTGTGGGGAATTCCCATGCTGTTTTTATCGATGAACTTTTATGTGTATTGTCGGACCGGCAATGCAATAGCCGCGAGTAGTTTTAAATTACTTTTTTTCTTTGAAATGTCATTTTGCTGTCAGACTGTTCTAAACATGGGAAACATGCGCCTCTTTACAGGCATACTATAGACACCCCCAGCTATGAAATTTAAAGGGATATTACACTTTTATTGTTTGACTTTAAGCATTATTAAAATAACTTCTCCTGAAAAAAACGGCCGTTTTTAAAACTTTTTTTGCATTGATTCATGTTCCCTGGGGCAGGACCCAGGTCCCCAAACACTTTTTATGACAATAACTTGCATATAAGCCTTTAAAATTAGCACTTTTGATTATTCATGTTCGTGTCCCATAGACATTTATGGTGTTCGCGTATTTGAAACAAACTTTTTTCCTGTTCGCATGTTCTGGTGCGAACCGAACAGGGGGGTGTTCGGCTCATCCCTACTCAAGGACATTCACTGAGTTGTCCCATAGCCACTCCTTTGTTATTTTGTCCTGTGTGCTTAGGGTTGTTGTCCTGTTGGAAGATAAACCTTCACCCGAGTCTGAGGTCCAGAGTGCTCAGAAGCAGGTTTTCGTCAAGGATGTCTCTGTACTTAGCTGTATTCATCTTTCCCTCAAGCCTGACTAGTCTTCCAGTTCCTGACACTGAAAAACATCCCCACAGCATCCATGCTTGACTATAGAGATGTATTGGCCAAGCAATGAGTAGTGCCTGGTTTTCTCCAGACATTATGCTTGCTATTCAGACCAAAGAATTCAATCTTTGTTTCATTAGACCAGAGAATTCTTTCTCATGATCTGAAAGTCCTTAAGGTGTCTTTTGGCAAACCCCAGGTGGGCTGTCATGTGCCTTTTACTGAGGAGTGGCTTCCGTCTGGCCACTCTACCATACAGGCCTGATTGGTGGAGTGCTGCAGAAAGGGTTGTTCTTAGTGGCAGCTGGTGAAGTTTTAGGATGGGGGGCACCAGACCCCACCCCTTCCCAGTTGGTCCCTCCCACTTCTCATAAGCCACACCCCTTATAGAATCCTATATTCCACTTGCTTCCACTCATAGTGTCAGGAGTATACAGCTCAGCATCATAGGACAGAGTATATAGTCCCAGCATCACAGGACAGAATATATAGCCCCAGAATCACAGGATAGAGTATATAGCTCAGCCTCACAGATCATGGTATATAGCATGTCTCACAAAGCCTGGTATATAGCATGTCTCACAAAGCCTGGTATATAGCATGTCTCACAAAGCCTGGCATATAGCATTTCTCACAAAGCCTGACATACAGCATTTCTCACAAAGCCTGGCATATAGCATTTCTCACAAAGCCTAGCACATAGCATTTCTCACAAAGCCTGACACATAGCATTTCTCACAAAGTCTGGCACATAGCATTTCTCACAAAGCCTGGTATTTAGCATTTCTTAGGGAGAATACTGGCAGCGGATGGGGATGGGGTGCTGATATAAGGTGACTCTGATATAATGGTTGTAAACTCAGCAGTGGGCATCCCCCATTAGTTCAGAGTCACCTTATAGCAGCACCAGTGGTAACTATGGTGTGAATGAGCCCCTCCTGTAGCAATGCGACTAATCAGCAACCCTTCAAAGTGATACCCCCATTGGATTGGAGTGAGTCCTTATATGTATCAGCACCCCCCCAATGGAGACCTCCATTACACTCCTTCGTCCCTGCTGTGCCAATCCCATGAGACACTACTAGGCAAAGTAGGCATACTGATGAATAAAAGTACAGTGGGAGTGTGTATATATATATTTTATATTAATATTTTGTATTCCAGGTTTATGGCAACAGGAAAACGTTTACATCCTTACATCATTACTTCCTTATGGGTGTGTCCATTGTGGCAAAACTGAACCGTGAAACTTGGGAGGCAATTTGGGTGGTGCTGTGTGATGTCCTCATGCCTCAGCCAAGGGAAGAAATGTGGGAAGAGATTGCAGAAGAGTTTTGAGAGAAGACACAGTCTGCCAAATGCATCAGAGCCCTTGACAGCAAACATCTCAGGGTGAAAAGGACGCCCAAGTCTTGATCTCTTTATTTCAGTTATAAAAAGTATTTTCCATCATCTTATTGGCATTGGCTGATGCAAATCTTCGGTATTTCGGGTTCATATTTGTTGATGTCATAGCCTACAGCAGCCAAGGTGATGCACAAATCTTACGAGAGTCTGCCATGGGACTTCGCCTATATAAAGGTCATTGTGGTGGGTGAGGCTTTCAAACTGTCTGAGAATCGAATTTGCCCATAAAGTGGGTACGGACTGAACCACAAGCAAGAGACGTGTCAATCAAGTTGTTGAGTGCAAATTTGGTGTCTACACAGCAAAGTGGCATGTACTCCTGTTGTGCATGCAGTTGGATGTAGAAAATGCTATCAAAGTGATACTGGCCTGCTGTGTACTCCAAAATTTATTTTGTGATAAGCAGAGAGGCACCTGTTAACCAACGCCACCAAATCCTGCTTAGCATGTCCAGTTTATGGACTTACAGTGCCTTGCAAAAGTATTCACGCCCCTTGGCATTTTTCTTGTTTTGTTGCCTTACAACCTGGAATTAACATGGATTGTTTGAGGATTTGCATCATTTAATTTACAGAATATGCCCACAACTTTGAAGATGTTTTTTTTTTATTGTGAAGCAAACAACAAATAGAACAAAATAACAGAAAAAGTCAATGTGCATAGCTATTCACCCCCTAAAGTCAATAATTAGCTCCAAGTCCCTTTGGATAAGTATCTATGAGCTTGCCACATCTTACCACTGGGATTTTTGCCCATTCCTCCTTGCAAAACTGCTCCAGCTCCTTCAAGTTGGATGGTTTGCGATTTTGAACAGCAATCTTTAAGTCTGACCACAGATTTTCTATTGGATTGAGGTCTGGGCTTTGACTAGGCTATTCCAACACATTTACATGTTTCCCCTTACACCACTCAAGTGTTGCTTTAACAGTGTGTTTGGAGTCATTGTCCTGCTGGAAGGTGAACCTCCGTCCTAGCCTCAAATCACACACAGAGTGGTACAGGTTTTGCTCAAGAATATCCCCGTATTTAGCACCATCCATCTTTCCCTCAACTTTAATCGGTTTCTCAGTCCTGACTGCTGAAAAACATCCCCACAGCATGATGCTGCCACCACCATGTTTCACTGTGGGGATGGTGTTCTTTGGGTGATGTGATGTGTTGGGTTTTCGCCAGACATAGCGTTTTCTTTGATTGCCAAAAAGTTCAATTTTAGTCTCATCAGACCAGAGCACCTTCCTCCATACATTTTGGGTGTCTCCCACATGCCTTTTCGCAAACTCAAAATGTGCCATTTTGTTTTTTGCTGAAAGTAATGGTTTTCTTCTAGCCACTCTGCCATAAAACCCAACTCTATGAAGTGTACAGATTATTGTCGTCCTATGTACAGATACTCCAGTCTCTGCTGTGGAACTCTGCAGCTCCTCCAGGGTTACCTTAGGTCTCTGTTCTGCCTCTGATTAATGCCCTCCTTGCCCGGTCCGTGAGTTTTAGTGTGTGGCCGTCTCTTGGCAGGTTTGCTGTTGTTCCATGTTCTTTCCATTTGGTTATGATAGATTTGATGGTGCTCCTAGGGATCATCAAAGATTTGGATATTTTTTTTATAACCTAACCCTGACTTGTACTTCTCAACAACATTGTCCCTTACTTGTTTGGAGAGTTCCTTGGTCTTCATGGCAGTGTTTGGTTAGTGGTGCCTCTTGCTTAGGTGTTGCAGCCTCTGGGGCCTTTCAAAAAGGTGTGTATATGTAATGACAGAACAGGTGACACTTAGATTACACACAGGTGGACATCATTTCACTAATTATGTGACTTCTGAAGGTAATTAATTGCACCAGAGCTTTTTATTGGCTTCATAACAAAGGGGGTGAATACATACGCACATGCCAATTATCATTTTTTTATTTCTGAAAAATAGTTTTATGTATATATTTTTCTAATTTTACGTCATCAACGTAGACTATTGTGTTCTGATCCATCACATATAATTCAGATTAAAAAAACATTGAACCAAAGGCTGTTATGTAACAAAATAGGTAAAAAGCCAAGGGGGGTGAATACTTTTGCAAGGCACTGTACATTTCACTGCACAGGTCATGAGCATCAGAAGTCAATTTGCAGATTTCTTTGTGTCCCCAGAGGGTGAACTGTCCTGGCAGGATCAATATGTATTGGTCACTTGATATCAGTAGGCTTTACATTTTCTAAAAAAAAAAAAAAATGTCTCTGTGTATTTGAATAAACTTTTTCAAACTTATCTTTTTGTTTTATTTTATTTTGTCTCTCAGCATAGTTTTGTCTTTTTGTCTTTATCTTCTGTGGGAGGTAAAGTATACATTCCGCTGGGGCATATATGCATTTACCCCACACAAAAAAAAGTGTGACATGTAATTTTCATCTGTGGGAGGTAAAGCATACATTTCACTTGGGGATACAGTATATGCATTTACCCCACACACATAGAGGATGTGAACAGCACAACTGAAC
Source organism: Aquarana catesbeiana (assembly GCF_042186555.1). Classification (NCBI taxonomy): domain Eukaryota; kingdom Metazoa; phylum Chordata; class Amphibia; order Anura; family Ranidae; genus Aquarana; species Aquarana catesbeiana. The sequence continues at coordinate 249,418,490 of NC_133330.1, forward strand.
ACTCCCCCACTGGGTCTTCCACCTGTTCCCTCTCTGTTTGACAACCAGTTAGATGTGGTCCTGAAAATAATAATAAAAAAAATGATTTAACCACTTCCTGATCGCATACATACTGCAGCAGGGCGGCTTTATTGCGCAAAACGATGTACCTTTACGTCGTTTTGTGAATGAGATACTGTGGGTGCCCGCACGCACCCGCTGACCTGTTATACAGATTCAATGACATTCGAGGAGAGAGACTTGAACAGTTGCTAGTACCTCAACCTCATAGACGCATGGTACTGGACCTAGCACATTCTCATGTTCTTGGAGGACATCTAGGGTTGGATAAAACTAAGGAAAGAGTATTGCAACGGTTTTATTGGCCAGACTTACACAAAAAAGGTAAAAGTGTACTGTGAATCTTACTCAGATTGTCAGCTCACTGCTCCGGTCTCATGTTTCCGGAGTCCATTGGTACCTTTACCCATCATTGAGGTGCCCTTTGACAGGTTTGCCATGGATATTGTAGGTCCCTTGGTTAAGTCCGCTAGGGGGCACCAGTATATCCTGGCTGTCTTGAACTATGCCACCCAGTACCCAGAGGCAATCCCGTTAAGGAACCCCTCAGCTAAGAGTATTGCTAAAGAGCTTTCTCTTATATTTTCACGTGTGGGTATTCCACGGGAGCTGCTAAATGACCAGGGCACGCCATTCATATCAAAGGTTACTAAAGGGTTATGTAAATTGTTTAAAATTAATCACTTATGCACTTCTGTGTACCACCCACAAATGGATGGTCTAGTGGAAAGGTTCAACAAAAGGCTGAAAGGAATGTTAAAGCGAGTGGTAGTGGCAGATGGTAGGGACTGGGACTGCCTCTTACCCTATCTCATGTTTGTTATACGGGAGGTACCCCAAGCCTCCACCGGCTTTTCCCCTTTTGAGTTGCTGTGTCGCAGACACCCAAGGGGCCTATTAGATATTGCAAAAGAGACCTGGGAACAAGAGGCAACCCCACTCAAAATTGTAGTGGAACGTATTGCTCAAATGCAAGACCAGATTGGAAAAGTCATGCCCATTGTTAAGTCCCACTTGCAACAGGCTCAGCAGGCTCAGGCTAGAGTCTATAACCGTTCCGCCAGGATCCAAACCTTTAACCCTGGCGACAGAGTTCTTGTGCTGGTGCCTACGGTGGAGAGCAAATTTCTGGTGAAATGGCAAGGGCCATACAAGGTCATAGAACAGGTGGGGGAAGTTAACTATAGAGTACATGAACCTGGCAAAAGGAAACCCCTACCAAATCTACCATGTCAATCTATTGCAGCCCTGGAAAGACAGAGAATCCCTTATGGTCCAAGCACCCTTGGCGATGACTACCACTGGTCCTTCTACCATGCCTGCGGTGGAGATCGCTGAGGCCTTGTCTGTAAGCCAAAAACAAGAAACCAAAGAATTTCTGTTAAGAAATAGGAAGTTCTTCTCTGATCTTCCAGGGGTAACTTCAGTAATAAAGCATGATATTGTGACCGAGCCAGGGGTGAAAGTTAACTTAAAACCTCATTGCATCCTAGAAGCTCTACGCCAAGTAGTCTCAGAGTAAATAAGGAGGATGTTGGATCTTTAGGTAATAGAAGAATCCCATAGTGAGTGGTGTAATCCAATCGTCCTTATTCCCAAGCCAGATGGAAGCGCCTTGAGGCGATTCAGTTCGCATTTGCAGCGCTATACAAGTCTTCATTCATTCATTCATTCATTCATTGATTCAAGCGTCCGATTTTGTAATGATTTCCAAAAGTTAAATGACGTGTCAAAATTTGATGCTTATCCAATGCCCAGGGTAGATAAATTAATTGAGCGTCTAGGACATGCTTGATATATCACCACCCTGGACCTTACGAAGGGGTATTGGCAAATACCACTTACAGAACGTGCAAAAGAGAAGACAGCCTTTTCCACTCCTGAGTAGGGATGAGCTGAACACCCCCCTGTCCGGTTCGCACCAGAACTTGCGAACAGGCAGAAAATTCGCTCGAACACACGAACACCGTTAAAGTCTATGGGACACGAACATGAATAATCAAAAGTGCTCATTTTAAAGGCTTATATGCAAGTTATTGTCATAAAAAGTGTTTGGGGACCTGGGTCCTGCCCCAGGGGACATGGATCAATGCAAAAAAAAGTTTTAAAAACGGACGTTTTTTCGGGAGCAGTGATTTTAATAATGCTTAAAGAGAAACAATAACAGTGTAATATTCCTTTAAATTTCATACCTGGGGGGTGTCTATAGTATGCCTGTAAAGGGGCGGATGTTTCCCCTGTTTAGAACAGTCTGCGGCTATTAATGAATTGCTGGTCAGACAATACACATAAAAGTTCATTCATAAAAACGGCATGGGAATTCCCCACGGGGGAAACCCGAACCAAAATTTAAAAAAAAAATGACGTGGGGGGTCCCCCTAAATTCCATACCAGGCCCTTCAGGTCTGGTATGGATATTAAGGGGAACCCCGGCCAAAATTAAAAAAAAATTGGCATGGGGTCCCCCTCAAAATCTATACCAGACCCTTGAGGTCTAGTATGGATTTTAAGGGGAACCCCGCGCCAAAATTTAAAAAAAATGGCGTGGGGTACCCACAAAAATCCATACCAGACCCTTATCCGAGCACGCAACCTGGCAGGCCGCAGGAAAAGAGGGGGGACAAGAGAGCGCCCCCCCTCCTGAACCATACCAGGCCACATGCCCTCAACATTGGGAGGGTGCTTTGGGGTTAGCCCCCCAAAACACCTTGTCCCCATGTTGATGGGGACAAGGACCTCATCCCCACAACCCTTGCCCGGTGGTTGTGGGGGTCTGCGAGCAGGGGGCTTATCAGAATCTGGAAGCCCCCTTTAACAAGGGGACCCCCAGATCCCGGCCCTCACCCTGTGTAAAATGGTAAGGGGGTACAAAAGTACCCCTACCATTTCACAAAAAAATGTCAAAAATGTTAAAAATGACAAGAGACAGTTTTTGACAATTCCTTTATTTAAATGCTTCTTCTTTCTTCTATCTTCTATCTTCTTTCTTCTATCTTCTATCTTTCTTTGGTTTCTTCCTTCATCTTCTTCTTCTTCTGGTTCTTGTTCTTCTGGTTCTTCTTCTTCTGGTTCTTCATTCGGTCTTCTCGTCCGGCATCTTCCTCAGCGGCGCCTTCTTCACTTCATCTTCTTCCTCGGGCCGCTCCGCATCCACGATTGGATGTGAGGCTCCCACTGTGTGACATTTCTCCTCTGCTGACGGTTCTTAAATAACGGAAGGCGGGTGACCCCCCCTCTGGCGTCACGGGGAATGCCACAGGGAAGTCCCTGTGCATCAGAGGGGGGCAGGGTCACCCGCCCTCCGTTATTTAAGAACCGTCAGAAGAGGAGAGGCGTCACACAGCGGGAGCCTCCCATCCAATTGTGAATGCGGAGCAGCCCGAGGAAAGAAGATGAAGTGAAGAAGGCGCCGCTGAGGAAGATGCCGGACGAGAAGACTGGATGAAGAACCAGAAGAACAAGAAGAACCAGAAGAACAAGAACCAGAAGAAGAAGAAGATGGAGGAAGAAACCGAAGGAAGATAGAAGATAAAAGAAAGAAGATAGAAGAAAGAAGAATCATTTAAATAAAGGAATTGTCAAAAACTGTCTCTTGTAATTTTTAACATTTTTGACATTTTTTTGTGAAATGGTAGGGGTACTTTTGTACCCCCTTACCATGTCACACGGGGGGGAGGGCCAGGATCTGGGGGTCCCCTTGTTAAAGGGGGCTTCCAGATTTCGGTAAGCCCCCTGCCGGCAGACCCCCACAACCACCGGGCAAGGGTTGTGGGGATGAGGCCCTTGTCCCCATCAACATCGCTCAGTCTTTGGCTGTGGAACTTTGTGTAAGTGGAACTTGGTATAAGTGGGAGTTAAAAAACTAGAGTTATAGAGTGAATAAGTCTTGCTTGTTGATTGCTGGGTTTGCTGGGGTGCATTTTTGGGGCTTTTCCTTTTAGTTTTTCATTTGCCTTTTTCTGTCACTTTTTAAATAGCTTTTTTTTTTTCTTTTTTTTTTTTTTTTTTTCCTCTGGTTCCTTCAGCCTATCAATTAAGGGGGGGGGGGTGGTTAATTGCTCACAGGTGCCTATTTAACTGGGTGTAGAGCTCAGTCTGAGCGTGCTCAGTCTTTGGCTGTGGAACTTTGTGTAAGTGGAACTTGGTATAAGTGGGAGTTAAAAAACTAGAGTTATAGAGTGAATAAGTCTTGCTTGTTGATTGCTGGGTTTGCTGGGGTGCATTTTTGGGGCTTTTCCTTTTAGTTTTTCATTTGCCTTTTTCTGTCACTTTTTAAATAGCTTTTTTTTTTTTTTTCTTTTTTTTTTTTTTTTTTTTCCTCTGGTTCCTTCAGCCTATCAATTAAGGGGGGTGGTTAATTGCTCACAGGTGCCTATTTAACTGGGTGTAGAGCTCAGTCTGAGCGTGCTCAGTCTTTGGCTGTGGAACTTTGTGTAAGTGGAACTTGGTATAAATGGGAGTTAAAAAACTAGAGTTATAGAGTGAATAAGTCTTGCTTGTTGATTGCTGGGTTTGCTGGGGTGCATTTTTGGGGCTTTTCCTTTTAGTTTTTCATTTGCCTTTTTCTGTCACTTTTTAAATAGCTTTTTTTTTTTTTTTTTCTTTTTTTTTTTTTTTTCCTCTGGTTCCTTCAGCCTATCAATTAAGGAGGGTGGTTAATTGCTCACAGGTGCCTATTTAACTGGGTGTAGAGCTCAGTCTGAGCGTGCTCAGTCTTTGGCTGTGGAACTTTGTGTAAGTGGGAGTTAAAAAACTAGAGTTTAAAACAGGAGGTTATAACAGGGGTCATAGTACCTGTGTAGTGTGAGTATCTGAGTGTTGTCTGAGTAGTGTGTGTGGATCGTTAGTACTTGTGTATTGTGTACTGTATACTTGAGTATTGCGAGTGCACGTAGGTCTGCGACTGTTCTGCGATTGCACGTAGGTCTGTGAGTACCTGTGTATTGTCTTGTTGTGTACCTGTGTATTGTCTTGAGTATTAGTGCCAGGAAGCTAGCTGTTAGGTAATTTGGACAGGGTAAAATCCCCAAATCCTCACAAAATTTAATAGGTACGATGCCCGGCGGGTGTGGAGAGGCGACTCTTTGTACATGTTGCCGCATGTATGCGTTCCTTAATCATCCGATCGAGGGTGAATACTGCTGTGCAAAATGTAAGCACATTGTTTCCCTGGAAGCCCAGGTTCTGAATCTGGGAAAGCAACTGTCAGCACTGAGAAGTCCCGCCATACTAAAGGTGAGCCAGGAATGTACACGGCAGGTGCCGGCAGGGGCCAGCACAGAGGCGGGTGGAGACAAAGAGGCACAGGCACTAGCAAAGAGTAGATGGGTGACAGTCAGGAGGGGTAGCGGGGGAAGTGCCAGAGAGGCCGATCCAGGACTGGAGCATCCCAATAAGTACGCTCCATTGAGTGTCATTGGTGAAACCAGTCAGGGACCAGCACTGCTGGAGATGAGGGACTCTCCTAGCTGCCAGGGGAAGAACTCCTCCAGTGAGAGTGGGGGGGGCAGCAAAGGGAAAGGAAAGACAGATTCTGGTGGTAGGGGACTCAATTCTTAGAAGGACAGAGAGGGCAATCTGTAATCAAGACCTGAAGCGCCGAACAGTATGTTGTCTACCGGGCGCTCGGGTTCGGCACATCACGGATCTTGTGGACAGATTACTGGGAGGGGCTGGGGAAGACCCGGCTGTCATGGTGCACGTTGGCACCAATGACAAAGTCAGAGGCAGATGGAGTGTCCTAAAGAACGATTTTAGGGACTTAGGTGCTAAATTGAGGAAAAGGACCTCTAAGGTAGTATTCTCAGGAATACTACCGGTACACCGAGCCACACCATAAAAGCCGAGGGAGATTAGGGAAGTAAACAAGTGGCTGAAGAGCTGGTGTAGTAAGGAGGGATTTGGGTTCCTGGAGGACTGGGCCGACTTCTCAGTCAGTAACCGGTACTATAGAAGGGACGGACTGCACCTAAATGAGGAGGGTGCAGATCTGCTGGGAATGAAGATGGCCAAAAAGTTAGAGGGGTTTTTAAACTAGGCGATGGGGGGGAGGGTCCAGAGACAGTAATAGCCAGCGCGGATGATATTCCAGAGGGTAGTGTTGGGGGCATTAGTGGTAGGTTAACCAAAGCACAAAAACACAAGGTGAGTATAGTAGCAAGTCCTAGTTGCAATTTTGAAACACCCAATACGAGGACAATATGCGACCGGTCTAAACTATGTGGCATGTTCACCAATGCCAGGAGCATGGCAGACAAGATGGGTGAACTAGAGATACTGTTGTACAAGGAGGATTTGGATTTTGTGGGAATTTCAGAGACCTGGTTCAACAGCTCTCATGATTGGCTGGCAAACATTCAAGGGTATACCCTATACCGCAAGGATAGAGAGGGTAAAAAAGGGGGAGGGGTATGCCTATATATCAAGAATAATGTACAAGCGAATGTGAGAGATGACATCACTGAGGGAGCTAGAGAGGAGGTGGAATCCTTATGGGTAGAGCTCCAAAGGGATGAAGCTAAGGGGAAAATAATACTGGGAGTATGCTATAGGCCCCCTAACCTGAAGGAGGAAGTGGAGACGGATCTCCTATCACAAATTGGATTAGCAGCAAGGATGGGAAGTGTTATCATAATGGGGGATTTTAATTATCCAGACATAGACTGGGCGGAGGGAACCGCGCATTCATTTAAGGCTCGCCAGTTCCTTAATGTCTTGCAGGACAATTTTATGGGTCAGATGGTAGACGCACCAACTAGAAATAAAACATTACTGGATCTACTGATTACCAACAATACAGACCTGATCACAGATGTGGAAATACGGGGCAATTTAGGTAACAGCGATCACAGGTCAATTAGTTTCAGTATAAATCACACAAATAGGAAACATAAAGGGAATACAAAGACACTGAATTTCAAAAGAGCCAACTTCCCTAAACTACAAACCTTGCTAAAAGGCATAAATTGGGATAAAATATTAGGAACAAAGAATACGGAGGAGAGATGGGTTTGCTTTAAGAGCATATTAAATAAGGGCATTAGCCAATGTATCCCATTGGGTAATACATTTAAAAGAGCGAACAAAAATCCTGGATGGCTTAACTCCAATGTAAAAATGCATATAAAAGCAAAGGAGAAGGCCTTCAAAAAATACAAGGTTGAGGGATCATCCTCAGCATTCAGACTTTATAAAGAATGCAATAAGAAATGTAAGGGTGCAATTAGGACGGCTAAGATAGAACATGAAAGACACATAGCGGAGGAGAGCAAAAAAAATCCCAAGAAATTCTTTAAGTATGTAAACAGTAAAAAAGGGAGGACAGACCATATTGGCCCCATAAGGAACGAGGAAGGACATCTGGTTACAAAGGATGGGGAGATGGCAAAGGTATTGAATTTATTCTTCTCCTCAGTCTTCACGAGTGAATCGGGGGGCTTCAGTAACCAAAACTGCAGTGTTTATCCTCATGACACAACACAGGAAGCACCTCCATGGTTAACAGAGGACGGAATTAAAATTAGACTTGAGAAACTTAACATTAATAAATCACCGGGACCAGATGGCTTGCATCCGAGGGTACTTAGGGAACTCAGTCAGGTGATTGCCAGACCGTTGTTCCTAATTTTTACAGACAGTCTATTGACTGGAATGGTACCAGATGATTGGAGAAAAGCCAATGTAGCACCAATATTTAAAAAGGGCCCAAAAAACATCCCTGGGAATAACAGACCAGTTAGCCTAACATTAATAGTATGTAAAATCTTGGAGGGGATGATAAGGGACTATATACAAGATTTTAGTAATAAGAACGATATCATTAGCAGTAATCAGCATGGATTCATGAAGAATCGTTCTTGCCAAACAAATCTATTAACCTTCTATGAGGAGGTGAGTTGCCATCTAGATAAAGGAAGGCCCGTAGATGTGGTGTATCTGGATTTTGCAAAAGCATTTGACACAGTTCCCCATAAACGTTTACTGTACAAAATAGGGTCCGTTGGCATGGACCATAGGGTGAGTACCTGGATTGAAAACTGGCTACAAGGGCGTGTTCAGAGGGTGGTGATAAATGGGGAGTACTCAGAATGGTCAGGGGTGGGTAGTGGGGTTCCCCAGGGTTCTGTGCTGGGACCAATCCTATTTAATTTGTTTATAAACGATCTGGAGGATGGGATAAACAGTTCAATCTCTGTATTTGCAGACGATACTAAGCTAAGCAGGGCAATAACTTCTCCGCAGGATGTGGAAACCTTGCAAAAAGACCTGAACAAATTAATGGGGTGGGCGACTACATGGCAAATGAGGTTCAATGTAGAAAAATGTAAAATAATGCATTTGGGTGGCAAAAATATGAATGCAATCTATACACTGGGGGGAGAACCTCTGGGGGAATCTAGGATGGAAAAGGACCTGGGGGTCCTAGTAGATGATAGGCTCAGCAATGGCATGCAATGCCAAGCTGCTGCTAATAAGGCAAACAGAATATTGGCATGTATTAAAAGGGGATCAACTCCAGAGATAAAACGATAATTCTCCCGCTCTACAAGACTCTGGTCCGGCCGCACCTGGAGTATGCTGTCCAGTTCTGGGCACCAGTCCTCAGGAAGGATGTACTGGAAATGGAGCGAGTACAAAGAAGGGCAACAAAGCTAATAAAGGATCTGGAGGATCTTAGTTATGAGGAAAGGTTGCGAGCGTTGAACTTATTCTCTCTGGAGAAGAGACGCTTGAGAGGGGATATGATTTCAATTTACAAATACTGTACTGGTGACCCCACAATAGGGATAAAACTTTTTCGCAGAAGAGAGTTTAATAAGACTCGGGGCCACTCATTACAATTAGAAGAAAAGAGGTTTAACCTTAAACTACGTAGAGGGTTCTTTACTGTAAGAGCGGTAAGGATGTGGAATTCCCTTCCACAGGCGGTGGTCTCAGCGGGGAGCATTGATAGCTTCAAGAAACTATTAGATAATCACCTGAATGACCGCAACATACAGGGATATGTAAGGTAATACTGACACATAATCACACACATAGGTTGGACTTGATGGACGTGTGTCTTTTTTCAACCTCACCTACTATGTAACTATGTAAGGTGTTTTGGGGGGCTACCCCCAAAGAACCCTCCCAATGTTGAGGGCATGTGGCCTGGTACGGTTCAGGAGGGGGGGCGCTCTCTCATCCCCCCTCTTTTCCTGCAGCCTGCCAGGTTGCGTGCTCAGATAAGGGTCTGGTATGGATTTTGAGGGGGACCCCACGCCAATTTTTAAAAAAATTTTGGCTGGGGTTCCCCTTAATATCCATACCAGACCTGAAGGGCCTGGTATGGAATTTAGGGGGACCCCCACGTAATTTTTTTTTAAATTTTGGTTCGGGGTTCCCCTGTGGGGAATTCCCATGCCATTTTTATCAATTAACTTTTATGTGTATTGTCGGACCGGCAATTCATTATAGCCACGAGTAGTTTTAAATGACTTTTTTGCTGTCAGACTGTTCTAAACACGGGAAACATCCGCCCATTTACAGGCATACTATAGACACCCCCCAGCTACGAAATTTAAAGGAATATTCCACTTTTATTGTTTCACTTTAAGCATTATTAAAATCACTGCTCCTGAAAAAACAGCCATTTTTAAAACTTTTTTTTGCATTGATCCATGTCCCCTGGGTCAGGACCCGGGTCCCCAAACACTTTTTATGACAATACCATGCATATAAGCCTTTAAAATTAGCACTTTTGATTTCTCCCATAGACTTTTAAAGGGTGTTCCGCGGCATTCGAATTTGCCGCGAACACCCCAAATTGTTAGCTGTTCGGCGAACTGGCGAACAGCCAATGTTCGAGTCGAGCATTAGTTCGACTCGAACTCAAAGCTCATCCCTATTCCAGATGAGGTCTTACCAATGATTTGTACAGGGCAAAATTATATCTCTCTCTCTGGAGTCCATACCTCTCTTAATACAAGAAAGGACTTTGCTCACTTTGGAAACCGCAGCTTGGCATTGCATGCTATTATTAAGCTTATGATCTACCAAAACCCCCAGATCCTTCTCCACTATTGATTCCCCCAGTTGTACTCCCCTAGTATGTATGATGCATGGATATTCTTAGCCCCCAAGTGCATAACGTTACATGTATTTACATCATTGAGGAGGATTCTTCCATCCACAACAATATGAATGGGGAATCAAGTAAAAAAAATAATAAACTCATCCATAGCCAGCTTAGCTCTAGCTAGTGGGAACCTCTTTCAGGTTTTGTTGTTGACTAAAGGCTCACTGGCAAAATGTCCCCTTCACTGTTTGCCTGATGACCCATACAGGAACTGAGGACACAGCCACCGCAGTTTGGCACCTGTAGAAGAACATAGAGCAGTGTTTCTCAAACTTTTTTGTCTTGCGGCGCAAGAGATCTAAACATTTTTGCAGCACACCTGAAAAGATTTAACAATTTTTGTGGTCAGCGGTAAATATAATATATACAAAAGCAGCAGTCTTGTTTGATCCCCAATATTATATATCACTGATATATAATATTGGGGATCACACAAGACTGCAGCTTTTGTATATATTATATTTTCCTGCTGATATAATATTGGAGAATGGAGATCACACAAGACTGCTGCTTATATTTACTGCTGATATAATCACACACTAGTCCGTCTGTCCCCATCTCTTCTCTGGTCTTACTTTCTCAGCTCCACACCATGTGGGACAGCCAGGGACTGCGGGCTCCTCTGCTCTGTTGTGGGTGGGACTGGAGGAGCGAATGACGTCATGTTGAGGCGCATCGTGCTCAGCACCGCATTGGCTGGAAGCACCTGGCATGGCACCTCTCCTGGCACACTGCTGGCAGCCAGTCCAGAGCCTAATCGTATTTGGGATCCGGATTGACGGAGTCTGGTGGCGGCAAACATCAACCAATACAATTCACGCATGGGCCAGGCAGCACAAATGACCATGTCCATGTGAGGCCTGCACACTTGCTCAGTGAGTGACAGACAGTCAGCACTATGCTGGTGGAGCCACAAAGTCTCGCAATGTGGCACCAAGGCAGCCACCGCCGTGCCCGGTTGAACAACAAGAATGATCCCACGACACATCTGCAATTCTCCTGCGGCACACTAGTATGCCACGGCACACAGTTTGAGAAACACTGAAATAGAGGGTATTTCCTTTTTTTCTCCCAAGACAAATTTCTTTTACTCTAATTGCTTCTACTCTCTCTGTTTTCTTTTGCCATTTTTACTCTCTTTCTTTTTTGACTTTACTCTCCAATGTTTACTTCTCTTTGCCATGCTTTTATTTATGCAAGCATTCAGTTATCTTAAACTGAATTTTTTTGTTATATCTCCTCTCGATTGGAGGTCAAACAGCATGTGTTGAGATTAAGTCTTATACTTACTGTCAGTTTTTGCCATTCTGTTGCACCTTCCTAGTTGCAATCTCCTTGGCTGGCAGGTCATGTTGTATTTTATTCCTTTGTAAGCTGCCTGCAACCATTTTCTATAGAACTCTAAAGTAAGTATTCCTAATTTGGGGAGTGTTTTTTAAAAGTGATTGCATCCTGGTGCTGCAGCCCTTAAAACATGAAATTCTTGTGCTAAAGGTGAAGTTCTCAATGCATTTTTATCCACTTGCTGCCTGCATTCACTGTGGGCAGGCAGGCGGGAGCACCAGGTTTAGTGACATACTGGTACATCACTCAGCACATGCGCATTGGCATGCCCCCGGTGCATCTTGTGACTGCTGTGTCAGCAGGTGTACACAGCATACCACAGTGCACGGTACTTGACCGCTATGAGTGGCCAGGTTATCATGTAATTGCTATGATCAAGCAAAACTGTCATAAATGGCACCCTGTACCATGTGATAGGCTATAGCCAATCACAGCATTACAATAGGGCTCTTTCACACGGAGGATCCGTATGTCCGTTTTTCATCCTTCCGTTTTCGGATGAAAAACAGACATACATGTATCCCTATGGAGCGTCGGATGTCAGCGGTGACATGTCCGCTGACATCCGACCCGCTCCGATCCGAAAAGTGTAACGGAGGAAAACCCTACTTTTCCATCCGTTTTCAGATCAGATCGGGTGACGATGGACTCTACGGTCTGTCATCATCCGATCCCCCATAGGGGTAGGGGAGAGTGGCGCTCTGACAGGTCCGTCGCTGCACAGTGTGCAGCGACGGACCTGTCATTTTCCTGCTCAGCGGGGATCGGCGGAGCGATCCCCGCTGAGCAAGCGGGTGTTCACGGGGCAGATCATCACTGATCCACCCCGTGTGAAAGAGCCCTTAACAAGCTGTTATGAATGAAAGCCATTCATGGCAGTTAAAACTATTGCTTAAAACAGTCTTTATCAGCACCCCCCCCCCCCCGCCTACAGTGTCACTATGGTCACACTGATATACTCTGAGGACAGTAAAAAAAAATGTTTAATTTAATTAAAAATATATATATCAGTCAGTATCCTTGATCACAGCCATACTAGTCCTATGAGGATGCTGTACTGCACTGGTGACCGTATTAAAAAAAAATTGTGAAAATAAAAATTATTTGTCTATTTTCCAAAACATTGTGACAAAAAATTACAACTTTAAAAAAACTATTTTTTTTTTTTTGTATTTGCACTGTCCTGGCATTTTAGGATTTCAAGGCCTCAAGATCAACATCAGGTTTGATCAATTTTCAAATATAAATACCATAGTTTATAGACTCTTATAACTTTCACACAAACTAAATAGTATACACAGATTTCAGTTATTTTTACCAAAGAAATGTAGCAGGCTACATTTATGCCAAAATTTATGAAGAAAGATTATTAATTTGCAAAATTTTAACACGTGTTTTTGTTTTAAAATGTTTGATATTTTTTCTTTTATATACCAAAAGAAAAAGAACTAAAAAAAACAGTGATTAAACAGTATATCAAAAAATGGGGTTGTCATTCTCAGTAACTATCACCTTAGAAGGGTGGGATTCTGGGAAGTGGTGATCTGAGATGGGAGGTGAGGATGTGAGAATGTAACGTCCGTCACAGAGGGAGGGGCCTGAGTGTGCCAGCTGGACGCTGCCTCGTGGAACGCTGTGGAAGCCGCCAGCGGATCCCGGCGAAAGCGCCGGGAAGAGAGATACCGCATCCCTGTAGAGGGAATGACAGCTAGGCTGGGATGCAACTACAGCCTAAAGGAAATCCGCCAAGACACATAGGGGCATCGGAGAGCGGCAGAAATAAAGTGGTAGAGCGTGAGTAAAGCAAAACAGTAGCGAGTCCCCGGGCCCTCCCCCCCTCGCTCCTCCGGCCGGATGGAACCGTCACCCCCAGCAACGAAGGAACGTAAACACTTAGCTTCTCACGCTGGAGCCCATGTGGATCACCTGGAGACACAGGAATGATAAGAGGCGGAGAAGGTAAGGAACGGATGGAACTGAGCTGCGTGGACCGCAGTACAGTACAGAACAGTAAATAGAAGCAAAAGCATTGAAGGACAGAAACAGAAGGTACTGTTGTAGGGTATGGTAAACAACCTGTGAGACTCTCCTATAAAGGATAACAGTAATCCACGAGTACACAGAGAGCATATAGACTTATGAGGGGGCTTAGATGCTAAAATTATTTAGAGGACTGTTTAACAAAGAGGAAGCAGGTAAAAGCTACATAAGGTAAAGAATAACAAGAGACGGATCTAAAGGTCTGGTGAAATATAGGGAAATATATGTGAATACTGGTACGGAGAATCAATGCGTGAACTTTTGGGGGAGTATATGCATGGTTAAACGACAATTGGTTAAATCTGTTTCAGAGCTGAATCCAGGAAGGTTTGGGAGAGAGGGGAAGGACTATGAATTTATGAGCTAAGCGCACTAGAGGCATAACATTGGAAACTACCACCAGATTTTATGAGCAATCAATAATTATACAGCTCAGTGGGACTGACAAGTGGGGAGCTCAGACATCTGAATTGCCCCCGTAGAAGGGAAGATTTCTGCATAGCCCCCTGTGCCCCCCTGCCCCCCCCCTTTTGCCCCCCCCAGCTTCATCTCTCCCCCTGAAATAGGAGAGAATCGGGATTTAAGGCTGGGGAAGCGGATAAGAGGGATAAAAAAGAAGGACAAGATGAGTAAAAATGCAACTAAAATAACAAGAGGGGGTGCCCCTAAATCTCCGAAAGACAAACCAGCAGTCAGCACGCTTAAACAATATATGACACAAGGAGCCAGCCCAAGAAACACGGATCCAGAGAGACAGGGACAAACTAAAGTGGAAAAAAAAAGGGGGCTGATAAGACAATAGGAGAGACCCCAGACCACTACAGGGAAGATCTTGCAACAGAGGGGGAACTGGAATGTAGTGGAGTGGAAGGAAGAACAGCTGAAACCTCCCCCCCTACAAAAGGAGAGATGAGCGAGATGCTGCAGAGGCTGGAAAACTCAATAAAGACAGATATAAGCATGCTGAAAGGGGATGTGGGGAACCTACTGGAAAGAGTAGAAAAAAATGAAAAAACAGCAGAGAATCAAAGGCAAGAGTTGGAAGCCCTCAAACAGCAAATTAAAACAACACAACAAAACCATAAAAAAATCCTATATAGACTGGAAGACCAGGAGAACAGGAGTAGAAGACAGAACATCAGGTTACGATCAGTTCCAGAAAAAGAGGGAGAAGACCTGAGGAAAATGATCTCTTTGGTACTGGGCCCCCCTGATAGATAAAGGGGTGGAGGAACCCCTAAGAATAGAGAGAATACACCGAGTAGGCTACCTTCGGAATACAGAAGCAAAGAGGCCACGGGACATAGTAGTCAGATTTAGATTTTACGAAGACAAATCGGAAATTTGGAAGAAATTAAGAGGAAAACCACTTTTGGTATATGAAGGAGCCAAACTCCAGGTGTATGATCACCTGGCTCAAGAAACCCTGGCAAGGAGGCGACTACTTAAACCTCTACTGGAAAGGATGAGACTGCAAAACATCAGATACAGTTGGGGGTTTCCGGCCTGTTTGATAGGATATAAGGGGGGGAGGTCAGTGAGAATGCGCTTCCCCGAAGAACTAGAAGAGTTTTGCAAAAAACTTGACTTACAGGCCTCAGATATGCCAGGCTGTATGAGGGAAGACTAGGGCTTCCCTAGAAAGGGGACATCACCTATAAGTTTCTATAGTAATAGGGTGCTCGGTTTGGGGGGGGGAATAAATTTAGAAGAACCAATGGAGGCGACTCAGATTATGACACTGGAGGCCGGCTGGCCCACCCTATCCTGAAATTTCAATCTGAGGAGGAGGGTGGAGGGGCACACTCGGTACCCCACCTTAGGACAAAGAGACTCGGAGAGAGCTTTGATTTTCAAAGCCCTCAATGACCTAGGGACCCGTATGGGGCCAAGCTGGGGGAGGGGGGGTGGATTGGGGGGGAGGGACAGAGGGGGATATAATGTGCAAATGCTATGATAGAACAGGAATAACCCGATATAGGCTAGAGGAACAGAGCAGGCAGGAACAGGAGGAAAATGACAACACTTAAATTTCTGACATACAATGTAAAGGGATTAAACTCACCTTCCAAAAGACATAAAATCCTAAAAGAGCTGAAGGGATACGGGGCAGAAGTGGTGTCCCTACAGGAGACCCATTTGACATATGACTCAAATATTAGACTATGGTCGAGGGAATTCCCGAATTGGTATTATGGAGATACGATTTCAAAGAGATCAAGGGGAGTGGCGATAGGGCCGGCAAAAGATGTGCATTTCAAACTAGAGGGTATGATGCAAGACCCAGAAGGGAGATTTTTGTTTCTTAGAGGAACACTTGGGGAAACAGAATGTACCTTAGCGAATATATACGCTCCTAATAAAAGCCCAACAAAATTCTTGATAGATACATTGGAGAAATTAATGGACTTTAGGAGTGGGGGATTAGTAGTAATGGGAGATCTTAATATATGTTTAGACCCAGAGGTAGATAGTACGTCCGGGGCACAGGGGACGAAAAACGGTCAGTTGAGAAAGATAAGACAGAAAATCTATAAGAGCCAACTAGTAGATATATGGAGGATTATGAATGGTAAAGCACAAAACTATAAGTTCTACTCCCCTGTGCATCGGACGTATTTTAGGATTTATTATATACTGGTAGACCATAGATTCTTGGATAGGATCGTAGACTCAAAAATAGGAATTATTACACTTGCAGACCACGCCCCTATAGAGATGGAAATGCGAATATCCAAGATCCAGAGACAACCTTCCCTGTGGAGATTAAACGAAGACCTCCTGCAAAATGAAGATACCTCAAAGAAGGTAGAGAAAGAGCTAAAACATTATTTTTCAACAAATGAAAGAGGAGATATCTCGGGGGCGGTGGTATGGGAAGCCCATAAAGCCTATATAAGGGGAATAATAATACAAGAGGGAGCAAGGAAAAAAAAAGAAAGGAAAAATAAAATGGGAAACCTTATGACAGAAATATTTAATTTAGAACAAGAACACAAAAATCATAGAGGACACCACCAAGCGACGTACTTAATGTTGGTAAATACACAAGACGAATTAAAAAAGCTCATGGAACAAGAAACAAAGGAAAAATTCTTTAAAATAGCCAAAGAAAGATACCAGTGGGGGAATAAGTCGGGAAAACATCTAGCCAGAATGCTCAGAAGGAAAAAATCCTTAAACTTCATAGTAAAGATACAAACCAAACAGGGAAGGATGGTCTATGAAACTAAAGAGATAGGTGAAACATTTAAAAACTACTATAGTGAATTGTATGCGGGGGAGTTGAATGGGGGTCAGACAAATGAAAAAAAAAAAACAGGAAGATAAGTGAATTCTTAAAGAACGCCAAGCTACCTAAGATCATGGAGAGCTCCAGAGAGTCCCTAAAGAAACCAATTACGGAGGAGGAGATAAAAGGAGCATTAGCAGATATAGCGCAGGGGAAAAGCCCAGGCCCAGACGGGTTTACTATATACTATTACAAAAAATTCGAAGATATATTGGTGCCTAAGATGTGTCAGTACATGAATGGGTTGGGAAGAGACTTTGAATTGAGTAGCGAGGCGCTGTTTGCCACAATTACTGTAATCCCAAAAGAGGCAAAAGACGAGACCATATGTTCTAGTTATTGACCGATATCGTTACTAAACGCAGACACAAAAATATACGCGAAGGTATTAGCTATGAGGATGAAAGAATTAATGAACACCCTGGTCCATCTGGACCAAGTGGGCTTTATAACAGGAAGGGAAGGGAGAGATAATGGGGTGAGAACCCTACTCCTGCTCCAGAAGATAAAGAAGGAGGGACCCCCGGGTCTACTTCTGTCGAGTGATGCCGAAAAGGCATTCGACAGAGTAGACTGGGGGTTCCTGTTTCAAACACTAGACGTAATAGGAATAGGTCCAAAGATGATAAGACGGATTAAAACGCTGTATAGACAACCAAAGGCAGCTATCAACATCAATGGATCCCTGTCAGCATCTTTTGAGATGAAGAGGGGGACAAGACAGGGGTGCCCCCTGTCCCCCTTGCTCTTTGTTTTAGCCCTAGAGCCACTCCTCGCAACAATTAGAAATAATCCTGACATTAAGGGGTTTAAGGTTGGAGAAGAAGAGCACAAATTGTCCGCATTTGCGGATGACGTGCTCTTCTATATAAGTAACCCCGGGAGTACAATGTCTGATCTGATTAAAACATTGAAACAATACGGTGAGATAACAAACTTCACAATTTACATGGGGAAGTCGGAAACTTTGAATATAAACGTGAGTAAACTAGAAGAGGAAAAGCTGAAGAGGGATTTTCAATTTCTGTGGAAGAAAGAGATAAAGTACTTGGGAATAAGACTAGCCAACTCCCTGGAGAAGATATATAAGAGAAATTACATCCCCCTATTAGACGAAATAAAGAGAGAGGGAAAAAAGCTTCAGACTAGACCGCTATCCTGGATGGGGCGTATTAATGCCATAAAAATGATCCTTCATCCAAAGATTACATATAAATTCCAAATGTTACCAATTAGATTATCACAGGTTTATATTAGAAAGCTAAAATCAATAATATCTAACACCATATGGAAAAATAAAAAGTCGAGAATTTCTTTAAAGACCTTAAAACAAGATAAAGATAGAGGGGGCCTGGCGGTTCCTGATATTAAAAAAATACTACAAAGCAATAATTTTATCAAGAGCGATAGAATGGGCAAGGGACAACCAAGAAAAGAGATGGGTAAATATAGAAAAGTTTTACAGTAAGACACACTTAGGATCTATTATTTGGAACCCCCCTGATCACAGAATGATAGATGAGAGCACGCATTTTTTAACACGGGTGGTCTTAAAGACACGGGATGCAATGTATAAGCAACTGAATAAGGCATATAATTCACCATTAAAAGAATTAAAAAATAATGAATATTTTGCACCAGGGAAAACAACTATAGGAGGGAATTGGATAAAAAAAGATAAGGTACAACTTAGAGAGATATTAAAAAAAGGAAAATTAGCCACATTTCAAGAGTTAAAACAAAACACAGATGTATGGGTGATTGATGCATGGAGGTACGTGCAATTAGATCTCTTCATGAAGAAACTACCTCATCCGATAAGATCAGGAGAACAATTGGCGGCTTTAGAAAAGTTGTGTATCTCAGAAAACACAAAAAATACTATATCAAAGCTATACAAATTGTTAATGATAGAGGAAGAAGCAGAAGTACCTACATTCATCAAAAAATGGGAAAGGGAATTGGGGACACAGAAAGATTTAAGCACTATTAGAAACATGTTGGACTTTGCCCATAGCTCAGCAGTGGATATAAAAACAGCTGAGATGAATTATAAATGCTTAGCGAGATGGTATGCAACACCAGACAAGACCTGTAAATTTCAAGAAGGGAAGTCGGCAGATTGCTGGCGGGGATGCAGAGACGTGGGCACAATGGTCCACTTATGGTGGAATTGCCCGATTATCAAAAAATTTTGGGAAAAGATTTTAGCAATTATTAAAGGTATTACTAAAACAGAGGTAAAGGTGCATCCATGGACGGTACTCTTCCACGGCATTGAAGGGAATGTGAAACAGTACAGAGCCTCCCTGGTCCCACATTTATTGAATGCAGCAAAAAGGTTAATTCCTAAAAACTGGTGGGGAAAAGAAAGCCCCGAGATATGTGATTGGATAAATGCTGTGGAGGAGACTTATATCATGGACCGGATGTATTATAATCAGGAAGAAAAGAGGGAAGTGGAAAAGGATAAATGGAAATGTTGGAAGGAGTTTAAAAAATCATGGAGTTATGCAGAAAAAATTAGGATTTAGACTAGCTATTGAGGGAAACATGGGTATTGCACAAGGGTTGGGGTGGGGGGAGAGAGGGAGGGGGATTTATATATATTTATACATATGGGTAGAAAAATTGAGAGATATAATAATAAAGAAAGAATTTTAGAGCTTTGAAGGGGGGGGAACTAAGGTTTGGTTTGGTCGGGTTGATAGAGTGTTTCTTTTTTTTTTTTTGTTCTTAGTATACCCTTTTTTTTGAAACAATGAGTAGCCACGGTGATGTAAAGATGAGAAGAGACATTTATGAACGGCTAAGCTGTTTTAGGTCTCTCTAAAACTTTCAGAGGTGGCAAAAAGAAAGAAAAAAAAAAATGGGGTTGTGACCTGTCCACATTTTTTCTGGGAAATGCACTGACATGCCTCCATCCCAATTATTGGTACAAAAAAGTGAGAGGATAGAAGCGGGACTTTGCGTGAGGCATGTCAGTGGGTATATAGGCTAATTGGTTAGGGTCAAATAAAATTGACCAGAGGCCAGTACTGTATCTATAGTCCATGGTGTAATGTAATGTCTAGGGTAATTCCTCTACATTATAATATTCCCAAAGGATTTTCAAGGTACTGATGGTAGAAAAAAGTTTAATAGAGTTCATCCTAGTACAAGAATAAATAGGAACATCATAGGACACAATTAGACACATATGGACAGTCTAGTAAGAAACATAATTACAACAAAGGTTGTACAGTTACAGAAAGGAATACATTATACAATAAATTGATATGTGCATCAATAGTTGGTAACTCAAAGCGTTTCTTGGCTTTCAACCAATCATCAAGAGTCAGATGCAATTTGGCTACAGTTAAGACAATAAAACATCTATTAGTATAGGGCCAAATAAAGAGAGGATACAGAAAGAGTTTAGGTTTCCATGGTACTCACACTCAATTTATTGGTCAATAATAACCAATGTACTGGGATTCAACAGTGGTCTGGGTCAGCAAAGTCTCCCCCCGCGGTTGAGGCAGAGAGCATGCCCCCGAGCCCAACGGCCACAGCTGCCAAACCGACCAGAGTACCCCAAGGGACCGCCAGGTAGGGGCGAGCAGCGAGGCCACATAGCACTGGAAGGCTGTGGGGAAAAGGAAAAGGTAAAGTGAAGTGAAACAAAGTAGGGGTGAGTGTGTGTAATGTGAAAGGGTTAATGTGTTGGCCATGGCTGCGCATCAAAGGGTGAGTGAGTATGTGTGTGTGAGAAAATCATAAAAAGTGATAATGTGTGTCAAAAGATGAGGATATGTGTACGTCATAGAGACCAAACAAAGCAACCATGGGCCAAGGTGGAAATATGCAGATAGTTTACCTGTGTAGTGTAAGTGTAAGTGCCGGGCAAAGCCAGTCGTCCCATCATCGCGGCGATACAATGGAGCGACTCGGTCAGAGGCCCCCGCTAAATACCATGAGCCAGGGGTGTGCTCACGCCAACATCATGTAAGGGCACAATGACGCCGCAGGAAAGGGAGGGGAGGCCAGCTCCACGATAACCAATCATGGCAGCCTCCGATCCCCGCACCGCCAATGCCCTGGAATGGTATACCTCTTCTGACTCCCGCAATGCGGTGACCAAAGGCGGGGCATGGTAAGCATAACACCGATGCGCCAAGATCAAGGCCC
Source organism: Aquarana catesbeiana (assembly GCF_042186555.1). NCBI lineage: Eukaryota > Metazoa > Chordata > Amphibia > Anura > Ranidae > Aquarana > Aquarana catesbeiana. Next base: position 249,439,513 of record NC_133330.1, read on the forward strand.
GCCCCCATCATAGCATGGGATGGGTGACTAGGATGAACTCTATTAAACTTTTTTCTACCATCAGTACCTTGAAAATCCTTTGGGAATATTATAATGTAGAGGAATTACCCTAGACATTACATTACACCATGGACTATAGATACAGTACTGGCCTCTGGTCAATTTTATTTGACCCTGACCAATTAGGCTATATACCCACTGACATGCCTCACGCAAAGTCCCGCTTCTATCCTCTCACGTTTTTGTACCAGTGATTAAAAACCACCAAAACAAAGCTCCATTGGCATGAAAAAGAGAAAAATGATCTACATTTGGGTACAGTGTTGCATGACCAAGCAATTTGCCAGTTAACGTAACACAGTGCTGCATAGCAAAAAATGCCCTGGTCATGAAGGGGGTAAAACCTTCTAGAGGTCAAGTGGTTAAGGAGAGGTTAGTTCCCCTTTTAGTAAGGTCCCTTTCTAGAGTGGTTTGTGGGTGAAGTCAGTAACCACTTTATATGCTGTAGTGAGCCAGATGGGAGCATGGGAACAGATCACCCCTGACTTACAATATGTAGGCTTGTGACCTGGACAGGAGAGGGCCCTTCGGGGCTGGGCTGACTGGAGGCTCTGGATCAGGACCCACGGTCCTGATCCAGAGCCCGACGCCCGAAAACCCGAAGAATGAAAAAAAAAAAAACACAACAGCTCCGCCTCCATGGGAGGCTCCCGCACATTGCATGCTTCTTGCTTTGATAGCTGTTATATAGCTGAGGGTGGGGCCACTCAGTGACGTAAACTGGTGTCCCCGCCTTCCTGCAGTGTGTCGGAGCCTCCCATGGAGGCGGAATGTTGTGTTTTTTTTTTCTTTTTTCGGTTCTTCGGGCATCGGGCTCTGGATCAGGACCGTGGGTCCTGATCCAGAGCCTCCAGTCAGCCCAGCCCCGAAGGGCCCTCTCCTGTCCAGGTCACAAACCTACATATTGTAAGTCAGGGGTGATCTGTTCCACCTCCCAGGCAGAGCTGTTGCGTTTTTTTTTTTTTCCGGTTCTTCGGGCGGCGTGAGATGGATTTACATTTTTTTTTTAATAAAGGACTTGTCCCAACGTGTCTCCTGTCATTTTTACTGTTTTGGACACTTTTTTTGTGAATTGGGGGGGCAATTCACATAGGGGGTCAGGATCTGGGGGTCCTCTTGTTAAAGGCTTCCAGATTCCGATAAGCCCCCTGCCCGCAGACCCCTACAACCACCGATCAAGGGTTGTGGGGATGAGGCCCTTGTCCCCATTACCATGGGGACAAGGTGCTTTGGGGGGCTACTCCAAAGCACCCTCCCCATGTTGAGGGCATGTGGCCTGGTACGGTTCAGGAGGGAGAGTGCTCTCTTGTCCCCCCTCTTTTCCTGCAGCCTGCCAGGTTGCGTGCTCTGATAAGGGCCTGGTATGGATTTTGGGGGGACCCCCACGCAATTTTTTTTTAAGTTTGGTTCAAGGTTTCCCTTAATAGTCATACCAGACCCAAAGGGCCTGGTAATGGACTGTGGGGGGGGCAATGCCATTTTTGTTCAATGAGTTTAATATATATCGTTTTATCCGACAATTCATTACAGCCGTGATCTTTTTAAATGACATTTTTTCCTTTAGAAATTTCATTTTGCTGTAGCACTATTCTAAACACGGGAAAACTGTGTCACTTTACGGGCATACTAAGGACACCCCCCAGACATGATATTTAAAGAATATTTAATTTTTATTGTTTCACTTAGCATTATTAAAATCACTGCACCTGAAAAAACAGTAATTTTTAAAACCTTTTTTTGCATTGATACATGTCCCCTGGGGCAGGACCCGGGTCCCCAAACACTTTTTATGACAATAACTTGCATATAAGCCTTTAAAATGAGCACTTTTGTTTTTTCATGTTCGTGTCCCATAGACTTTAACGGGGTTCCATGGCTTTCAAATTTACCGCAAACACCGAATAATGTTCGTTGTTCCCCAGAATGTCCAAACAACCAACTTATGCTCGGGCCGAACTGTTTGCCCATCCCTAGTAGCAGAACTATCTTTGTTGTCTGTCAAAGCAAATTGGACCAAGCAAATGGATTGTTGCCCTTTTCTTGAATACTGTAGATATGGGTTAAATCCCAATTTAAAGGGGTTGTAAAGCTTCATGTTTTTTTTTTAAATAACAAACATGATATACTTAACTCCTCTATGCAAGGGTTTTGCACAGAGTGGCCCCAATTCTTCTCTTCTGGGGTCCCCCCCGTGGCGCTCCTGGCTCCTCCCTGCATCGAGTGCCCCCTCGGAGACCTGCTTTCTAAGGGGGCACTCGTGCAGGCGCGCTCCGAAGTCCTGCTGCTGTGTCCATTGACACACAGCAGGACTCGACCCCGCCCCCCGGCTCCCATGTCAGTGGCTTCTGCTGCTATCAATCTGACAGAGGCTGGAGTTGCTGGGCTCGTTCACGGCCGGGTTGAGGTAAGTAAAGATCGGGTTCAGCTAAGTAAAAGCTCTGGGGGGCTGCTGCACTACAGAAGATTTTTCATCCTAATGCATAGAATGGATTAAGGTGAAAAACCTTGAGGGTTTCCACCCCCTTTAACTTTCCATTTTTACTGCCCCCTACATTATGTATCTCCTACAATAGCAATCATGAATTTCTTTCTTTTTGGGAGTAGGCTAAGGACCACATTGTAGAAACAATCGAGCAGCTATACAGTCACCTTAATAGTTTGTTTTCTTTAGAAAGCAGCCACAACCTCAGCAGCAAAGCTTATTCCCTGCTTACATAATGTAGAGAAGGACCATTGCTTTTTGCATAGAACCAGTGGTCTCCCTGCAAAGGTCTCACATATCCCCCAGTTTTGCAATTGCATGCTTCCTGCTGATTGGAGATACTGACAGGCTTTTCTACTCTGTAAAACTTAAACCGGCCAGTTGTTTTCATTGAACTGGCTGGCTGAATGAAAAAAAAAAAAAACAGATTCCCCTATCCGCAAAATGAGGTGGATAGAGGAATACACCCCTATAGGGTATTGCATTTTAACAGCAGCACCCACATGAAATATGGCTCTAGAATTTTTTCTCTCACATTACATTCATATTAGTGGCATATGCTGCATATTTGCATTGGGTTGTTTCCAGGCTGACAGGGCATTTACATTTTTGTGTTATTATTTGTATTTATCAGATCAGGTGACAAGTCCTCTTCATGTCTTTATGGAGACATTAGGAGACCATCAGAACTCTAATACTTCCCCTCTTGTCAACTGCAGCTATCAGATCATGCTTGATTACCTGTTACCCCAGCTACAGTAGCCAGGGAATGACAGCTCTGAAGCTGGAAATTACATAATATATGTTGCTTTAGGGCTCATTTGTTGCAGGGGATCGCCTCCTGCTCTCACTAGTACAACCATTTACCACCATACATAGTGGGTGTCAGAAGCTAGGGAAGGGTTGGTTTCACCTCCAGAGTCTCGTAAAAAGTGACCATGCAGTTTTAGAGCCATCTGGATCACTTTTACCTCAATGCTCATTGCGAGGCTCAAAATAACTCAGCTGCAACAGCGGTAATGAGCTTATTTTAACTTCTTGAACTCCAGAACATTTATAAAGTGCCTTGGTATCCAGGGGGTTAAACTCAAAGTTTAATTGGGCTTTAAAAGAGAATGAGGGTTTTGGAAAAAAACAAGCACACATACAGTACTTACATTCTCTGCCCCTCCAGTGCTCATTGGAGCGCTAGGCTGTGGAGGGGTTGGGAGCAGGTGGATAAGGCTCTCAGTGCTCTGAGAGGTTGAGCCAACTGCCAGTCAGGCATCTGAGTGGATCCTGACATTAAAGTCAGGATCCCTCCAGAGTCTGGACTGGCTAAGTGATGTCAGCCGACAATGGGCTTTAGCCCACTGTTGGCTGAATATGGGTCACAGGAGTCCAGAATAAAGTATACTCCTGTGACGGACAGGAGAAGTTGGGCCAAAAAAGCTAAGGATTTGAGGATGCAAAGATTTTCTTTTTTTTTAATTAATCAATAAATTATAACCATACATGATGGAATATAAACAACTAAATACAAATTGTAACCTCATATCAGTCTCACCCTTTGCAAATAATTGTTAACAATATAATAAAAATATCAAATATGACAAAATCTAAGCATATGATTAGGTGAAAGCAGTGAAATAATTCTGTTTGCCAAAAAGTCAGAAGTTAAAGGATATATTTAGTCATCCATGCTGCACAGCTGGAAAATGTTGCCATATACTTCAGAAAATACTTCAGAAGCTGCCAAAAACAACATGATGCACCTAGCCAGAGTCACATCCTGTAGAAGATAACAAGTATTCAAGCACTGATTTAAATGCATACATACACAAACTCTTGGCAAACAGACTAAAGTGTTAAAGATAAGATAAGAGCTTTTTTGGATTTATAGGTTAGGTTATAGTTAAGTTTATTTAATTTAGTGTTCCTTGAACCTGTGTTTTTTTCCTTTATTTATTAGACCTCGCCTCTCCACACAGATTACCCCAAAACCCCTCACTCAGCATGGGTGAGAACCCCTGAGTTCTCAAATATGTCTCTTATCATTCCCCTTAAAGGGACCGCAACCCAAATCATGGGGACACAAACCTGCTGTCCTGAACACATGCCTGACATCCTGTACATTGCATATAGACACCTAAATATTCAAGAAAAGTCATACTTAGGGTTTATCATCTACTGAATGCCGGTATGTGATAAGAAATTTTCCTTTGTCATGGTCAGGGGTCATGCAGGACACCCGGTGGGTGACACAGGCTCATCTGAGCCACTAGGTCTGAGCACTAAAAAATTTTCACCAGCGCTCATAGTGGAGATGGGTTTTGCTGCATGATAGTGCCAAGTCATGGTCCTCAGGATCAACCCACCAGGAGGTGAGCAGATGTAGCTGGTAGGGATCAAGCAGAAATGTAGTCAGTCAACAAGCCAAAGGTTGACAGCAAAGGGTTGCTGGATGGGATAAAAAGGGAGCATACTTAAGAAACAAACCAAAGGTCAGTAATGAGTGGCAGTGAAGATACAGATGGCAGCAGGAGGGAAAGGAGCAAAATACTGGCTGGGGAAGAGCACAATAATCTGGCAAACAAGAAGTGCTGAAACATGGCTTTAGGCTGGGTTCACACTTAAATCGGATGCAGTTCACAGCAGGGGTCCAGTGTGTCCCTGTTCTTCATTTCAGGTTAGAAGCAGGCCCAAATTTTTCACCTGAATTCGGACCTAAAACTGAGCCAAAGTCACACAGGACCCCTGTGCAATCCACCCCAAATTCACCCCCAAAGATGTGTGAACCGTCTCTATTGAGACCCGGCCTGTCAGGCCGGTTCCTTCTCCGAGCTGGCTGCTCAGCTGTCGGCTAATTGCCAGCTCCCATCTCTCTCCACAGTTACCCAGCTGTTGTTGATTCTGCTCGTCAGTCCTGCCTACTAAAAGTCATCCAGCTCACTTGATCTCTGCCTTCGCCTTTGTCAACATCACAGAGACTTTCTCCTGCGTTCCTGTTGAAGACTTGCTCAGCTGACGTTCCTTCTGGCTCCTGATCCTGCTTGCTGTACTACTACATTTATCTCTGGCTCTCTGACATTTGCTTGGCTGACTATCCAATCCGGTTACTGAACTGTGGCTTGTTTTGACTACACTTACTCTGTTTACTTTATTATTATTATTATTATTATTATTAAACAAGTGTGATTTAACTATACTTCTGTCTCAGTCTGATTCATGGTTCCTGATAGAAGGCGAAGGCCACAAATTCAGAAGATACAGTCAATCCACTTGTTGGTAATATTTTTTCCAGATTGGATGAGCAAGATCACCGCATGGATCAGTTTTCCATAGCTTTACAAATGCTTCTGAGTTGCACGGCTCACCTGGAAACTCCCACTGTGGCTGCTCCGGTACAACCTGAGTTGCAGGCCATCCCTGCTGCTGCTTCAGTCTCTGTGCAGGCACCTGCCTCGAGTATTTCCTCTATAAGAGGTATGTCTGGTTCCGCTCCTCTTCCCCAGCGATTTTGGGGCGATCCAGTTCAATGCAGAGGGTTTCTTGAGATTTACCTTGAGATGCTGCCCCAGGCGCTTCCCATGTACAGAAGCAAAGTAGGTTTTGTGATATCTTTGCTTTCTGAGAGAGCCTTGGCCTGGGCTAACCCTCTATGGGAGATGCAAAAACCTGTTGTCTTGAGTTACCCTGACTTTGAGGGTATTTGACATTCCCGCATGCTCCACTTCTGCTGCCAAGTGCCTCATGTCCATCAAACAGAGAATGAGAACTGTTGCCAACTATGCCATTGAATTCCATACTCTGGCAGCAGAGGTTGCTTGGAACAATGAGGCCCTCATGGCTGCTTTTTCTCATGGTCTCTCGGATTCCATCAAGGATGAGATAGCAGCCCGAGATATACCCACTGAGCTGGAGAGGTTGATAATGTTTGCCATCCTCATTGACTCCAGACTCAGAGAAAGACTCTCTTTTAAGGAGCACTTGCGGAAGCCTCCTGTACGTTTGCCTCCGAGCTTTGCAGTCCCACCCGTGCCTCCCTCACCTCCCATGCCTCCTGGTACCTGGAGTCGGTCAGTGAAGATGAACCCATGCATTTGGGCTTCATGCGTCTCTCTGCAGATTAGAGAGCCTTTAGGAGGAGGGAGAGATTGTGCCTTTATTGTGGCCAGGCAGGTCACTTTTTGAAGTCTTGTCCTACCCATCCAGGGAACGCCCGAACCTTGAGGTCCTGTCATGGACAGACCTTAGGTGGTGTTGTTTCGTCCCCAGTTATCCAGAAGGATAAGTCCCTGGTTTCGGTCACCCTTTCTTGGGCTGAGTCGTCCATCGAGATACAGGCTCTAATCGACTCTGGGGCTACAGGCCTGTTCATTGATGCTGCCTTTTTATTGCAGCACTCGATTCCCTGCAGCTGCGTGACACTCCACTTGCCATTGAGGCTCTTGATGGGAGACCTCTACAGCCTGCCCTTGTGACTCATGAGACGGTTCCGTTATCCATGGCCGTAGGGGCTCTTCACCATGAGACAATACAATTTCAAGTTATTTCCTCACCTAGGTTTCCGCTGGTTATTGGTTATCCTTGGTTACAGAGGCAAAACCCCTCTTTTGATTGGCTCTGTGCTGACGTTCTCTCCTGGTCACCACAATGCAGTGAGACATGCTTCCAGAAGGTAGCCAAGGTCCTGTGCACCTCTTCACTCTCCTCCCTGCCGGAGGAGTACCGTGATTTTAGTGATGTCTTTGGCAAAGGTCGTCGGTAGTTTGCCTCCACACCGGCCTTATGATTGTGCAATTGACCTTCAACCTGGTGTCATACCCCCTCGAGGCCGGGTTTACCCTTTGTCGGTCTTGGAGGATAAGGCCATGGAGGAATATGTTGCAGACGCTCTTTCTCGAGGTTTCATCCGCAAATCCTCATCTCCTGCTGGTGCTGGTTTCTTCTTTGTGAAGAAGGAGAGCAGTGAACAGAGACCTTGTATTGATCATAGGGGTCTCATTTGTTTCACGATTAAGAATGCCTACCCAATTCCGTTGATTACAGAGTTATTTGACCACCTCAAGGGAGCAACGGTTTTCACGAAGCTTGATTTGAGAGGGGCATACAATCTCGTGCGGATTAAGGAGGGCGATGAGTGGAAAACTGTGTTTAATACCAGAACAGGCCATTATGAGTACCTCGTAATGCTTTTTGGCCTTTGTAACGTCCCGGCAGTTTTATAGGAATTTATTAATGATGTCCTCTAAGATTTGTTGCAGTTATTTGTGGTGGTTTATCTCGATGATATCCTCATATTTTCCAAGTCCCTGGAGAGCCACCACACAGATGTCTGTCGTGTGCTTAAGAAACTAAGAGAAAACAATCTCTATTGTAAACTGGAGAAGTGCAAGTTCCATAGTGAACAGGTTAAATTCCTGGTCATTTCCACTGCTGGTTTTTGATGCACCCAGAGAAACTTTCGGCAGTCCTACAGTGGCCCCAACCTGTGGGTTTATGTCCTCTGCAGCATTTCCTAGGCTTTGCCAACTATTATCAGAAGTTTATTCGTAACTTCTCTTCTCTGGTCAAGCCCCTGACTGATATGACCAGAAAGGACAGTAACCCACAAAGTTGGTCTCCGGAGTCCATTAAGGCCTTTGAGAGTCTCAAGGCTGCATTTGTTTCTGCTCCTGTGTTGGCACATCCTGATCCTACGTTGCCTTTTATCCTAGAAGTTGATGCTTCTGAGACTGGAGTTGGCGCCCTTCTGTCTCAACGTCCTAACTCTGAGAGCACTATGCATCCATGTGGCTACTTTTCCAAGAAATTGTCACCTGCAGAGTGCAATTACGAGATTGGTGACAGAGAGCTGTTGGTGATCATTTTAGCCCTGAAAGAATGGTGACATCTCCTTGAAGGTACCATTGTGCCGGTGTCAGGAAGATCCTGCCATTAATTGGTGTCCTAGGCTCACTGGTGCGCATTTTCAAGCGCCATTGCGCACGCACACGGGAGCGTGCGCGCACGGATGCGCGCATGCGCATCTCTGTTGGTGCCAGGTGGGCTATTTAAACCTGCCCATCACACTCAGTCTCCGCTGTCTGCTCTACAGCGTTCTGTGTGTGTTACCTGATCTGATCTGAGACTACCTGTTAATTGACCTGGCTATCTGTTTGTGACCAACCCAGCTATCTGACTGCATCTGACCTCCGACTTGCCCTGACTATTCTTGTTTGATGATCCTTCTGCCTGATTCCTGATATTTGCCTACTTACCTGCTGTTGTTCCTGGTTCCAGTCCACCATCCAGCCTTCAGTCTGCTTACCTGCTGTTGTTCCTGGTTCCAGTCCAGCATCCAGTCTCCGGTCTGCTCACCTGCTGTTGTTCCTGGTTCCAGTCCAGCATCCAGTCTCCGGTCTGCTCACCTGCTGTTGTTCCTGGTTCCAGTCCAGCATCCAGTCTCCAGTCTACTTGCCTGCTGTGTTCCTGGTTCCAGTCCAGCATCCAGTCTCCAGTCTGCTTGCATGCTGTTGTTCCTGGCTCCAGTCAGCGTTCCAGTCTCCAGCATACTTGCCTGCTGTGTTCCTGGTTCCAGTCCAGCATCCAGTCTCCAGCCTACTTGCCTGCTGTGTTCCTGGTTCCAGTCCAGCATCCAGTCTCCAGTCTACCTGCCTGCAGTTGTTCCTGGTTGCAGTCCAGCACTCCAGTCTTCTGCCTACTCACCTGCTGTTGATCCTGCCAGGCACCCATACCACTCCTCACTCCTGTGCTCTCTGTCCCCATTCCAGAGGGCCGTGAGTGGGAGCCATAGGGGAGGTCTCTCTCTGCAGGAGCTGTGTGTACACCTGGCAGGATTGACTGAAGCAGTCAAGAATCTTCAGCAAGGGTACACCCAGATGGAAGAATGGGTACTAGCCCTGTCTAACCCTACCGGGGTCCAGGGAGCCCCTTCCGCTTCCGCTTCTTCAGCTGGGCCTTCTCCAACTGTGGTGATGCTTCCCCCAGAGCCTAGAGTTCCGACGCCTGAAAAAATTTCCGGAGATCGAAGTAAATTCAGGGCTTTTCGCAATTCCTGTGAACTGTTCTTCACCCTCCAACCACCCACCTTTCCCCTGGAGGTTACCAAGGTGGGTTTTGTGGTTTCCTTGCCTGCAGGCGATCCCCAAACCTGGGCCCATCGTCTTCTGGAACAAAAGGATGTGTCCTTGACCAACCTCACCACCTTTTTTTGATGCTTTGGCCCAGTTATACGAAGACCCCCAGCTCTCAGTAACCACAGAAACTGCACTACGTACCCTTCAGCAGGGACGCAGGGCAACAGAGGACTATGTGGCTGAGTTCAGACGGTGGAGCGCTGACACAAATTGGAATGATGCCGCTCTTCGCTATCAGTTCTGCATGGGATTTTCTGACCCCCTGAAAGATGAGTTAGTTACAGTTGGCGTACCACAGTCTCTGAATGCATTGATTGATTTGGCCAACCAGATCGATCGACGCCTAAGGGAACATAGAGCAGAGAGGGCTACAGGACTTTCTCGCCCAACCTGGATGCTTCCAAGGATTCCTAGTCATACCCCACTGGCACCACCTACCTCCACGTTCAACACACCTGAACCCATGCAGTTGCGGGTCCTTCGGCCTTCCCTCACCCAGGAAGAATGGCAACGCTGTCGGATGAATAATTTGTGCCTGTACTGTGGGGAACCCGGACACTATGTTAGGAACTGCTATCTTAAGCTCCGTAAGTGTCTCTCCTTGTCCACTGACTATGTTGCTCCTTTGGCCAAGATCACTTCTCACCTTGCCCTCTCTGTCTCATTACAGCTCCCAGGAAAGACTCTGCAAATACCCGCCATTATTGGTACTGGAGCTTGCAGCTGTTTCATGGATTCCTCTTTTGCTGCAAAACATCAGATCCCCCTTCTTCCAAAGGCCCATGGACTTTCCATCCACCTGGCTGATGGGACCACCATCAAATTCAGACCTGTCACTCAAGAGACCATTCCAATACCCATTACCATCTCCAACTCTCACCAAGAGTTGCTGCGCATGGACATTATTGCTTCACCTTTGTTCTCTATAATCCTTGGCATACCTTGGTTACAAGCGCACAACCCTAACATTAACTGGGCCACAGGAGAGGTTACCTTTTCTTCTCCCTATTGTCAACAGTTTTGCGGGTCCTAAGACTCTCATAGGGCCACTACCTTACTATGTCTGGACACAGAAACCAGTATACGTCAGTCTATTCCAGAAGCTTACCACGACTTTCTAGACGTATTTAGTAAACAGGGGGCAGAGACTTTACCACCCCACCAGGCCTATGACTGCCCTATCAAGCTACTCCCCAGAGCGGAGATCCCGTTCGGAAGGATTTTTCCCCTGACAGAGGTAGAACAAGGGGCATTAAAGGAATATATTGACGAGAACCTAAAGAAAGGTTTAATTCGCCCGTCCACATCCCCAGCAGGCGCGGGCATCTTTTTTGTACAGAAGAAGGACCATACCCTTCGACCATGTGTGGACTACCACAAATTAAATAAAATTACAGTATAAAAACGCTATCCTCTCCCCCTGGTACCAGAACTGTTTCAGAGACTTGGAACTGCCACTGTGTTCACTAAACTGGACCTCCGTGGAGCCTACAATTTGGTCCGTATCAGGGACGGAGACTAATGGAAAACTGCTTTTCGTACCCGCTACGGGCATTTTGAATACCTGGTGATGCCCTTCGGGTTGTGTAATGCTCCCGCCACGTTCCAGTATTTCATCAATGACGTTTTACGGGACTTTTTAGATCTGTTTGTCATCGTCTACCTGGATGATATACTAATATTTTCTTTTTCCCTTGAATCTCACCGCAGGCACGTCAAGAGTGTGTTGGCTTGGCTTCGACAGCATGGCTTATATGCGAAGGCAGAAAAGTGTTAGTTTGGGCAGGAATGTATACAATTTTTGGGGTTAATCATCTCTAGTAAGGGCAATTAAAATGGACCCACAAAAAATTGCTGCAATATTGGATTGGCCGGTCCCAACAGACAGGAAGGGAATCCAACGATTCGTTGGATTCGCCAATTTCTATCGGAAATTTATTAAAGGGTTCTCAGCCATTATCACTCCAATTACCCAGTTAACCAAACAGGGAACACTTTTTCACTGGTTTTCTGAAGCCCAAGAGGCCTTTGAGACCCTCAAGGGTCTCTTCACTTCTGCCTCCATATTAAAACATCCAGATTCCTCTCTGCCATTTGTACTTGAAGTAGACGCATCCGAAATTGCTGTGGGAGTAGTGCTATCCCAAAGACAAGGAACCAGGGCCTTATTGCACCCGGTGGCCTTCTTCTCCCACAAGCTATCAGCGGCAGAGAGAAATTATGATATAGGAGACAGAGAGTTGTTAGCAAAAAAAACTGCATTAGAAGAATGGCGCTACCTTCTGGAAGGAGCCGCACATCCAGTCCTAATTTTTACGGCTCATAAGAACCTAGAGTACCTGAGATCTGCAAAAAGACTGAAGCCACGACAAGCCAGGTGGGCCCTCTTCTTCTCCAGGTTCTCCTTCCACGTCACTTATCGCCCTGGTTTCAAAAACACTAAACCTGATGCCCTATCCTAGATGTTCCACAAACCCCAAGAAAATTCACCTCCAGACACTATCCTGTCTCCGGGGAATTTTCTTCTGCTTCAGGGAAATCTGCTCTCACAAATTAACCACTTGCCGACTGCCTCACACAGATATACTGCGGCAGAAGGGCTCGTACAGGCAAAACCACGTACCTGTACGTTCCCCTTTAAGAGGCGGCCAGCGGGCAAGCTCCGTGAGTCAGGTCGTGGGTCTCACGGACTCGATCGCCATGGGGATACCCGCGATCACCTCACGGGGGGGAAGAACGGGGAGATGCTAATGTAAACAGCATCTCCCCGTTCTGCCTAGTGACAGTGTCACTGGAACTCTGCTCCCTGTCATCGGAGCAAAGATCAGTCACATGTCACACACAGCCACGCCCCCACAGTTAGAAACACACCCCTAGGACACACTTAACCCCTTCACTGCCAGTGTCATTTACACAGGAATCAGTGCATTTGTATAGCACTGATTGCTGTATAAATGACAATGGTCCCAAAAATGTGTCAAAAATGTCGGATGTGTCCGCCATAATGTCGCAGTCACAATAAAAATTGCTGATCACCGCCATTTAAAAAAAAAAATTATTAATAAAAATGGCATAAAACAATCCCCTATTTTGTAAACGCTATAACTTTTGCGCAAACCGATCAATAATCGCTTATTGCTATTTTTTTACCAAAAATATGTAGAAGAACATGTATCTGCCTAAACTGAGGAAAAAAATATTTTTTTTATATAATTTTGGGGGATATTTATTATAGCAAAATGTAAAAAATAATGCCTTTTTTTCAAAAGTGTCGCTCTTTTTTGGTTTATAGCGCAAAAAATAAAAAGCGCAGGGGTGATCAAATACCACCAAAAGAAAGCTCTATTTCTGGGAAAAAAGGACGTCAATTTTGTTTGGGAGCCACGTCGCACAACCGTGCAATTGTCAGTTAAAGCGACGCAGTGCCGAATCGCAAAAAGTGCTCTGGTCAGGAAGAGGGTAAATTCTTCCGGGGCTGAAGTGGTTAAGCAAGCCTCCGCAGGTCTAGGATTTTCTATTGGGTCAGAACTACAAATTAGAGATGGGTTGCTTTGGCACAAAGACAAAATTTACATACCCGAAAGCCTACGAGTGCCCATATTGGAGCTCTGTCATGATCACGCACTGGCTGGGCATTTCAGTATAACCAAGACCACTGACCTGGTACAGCGTACTTTTTGGTGGCCTCAGGTACGTGAGGATTGCAAGAAATTTGTGGAATCCTGTACAACCTGCATTAGGAGCAAGGGTTACAAAACCAAGGCTTGGGGGCTACTAAGATCTCTACCTGTCCTAGACAGGCCATGGAAGATGGGCCACACTACCATCTTTGTGATCATGGATCGACTGTCAAAGATGGCCCATTTTGTTCCAATGATAGGTACTCCCTCAGCTTCAGAAACAGCACAAGTATTCATTAAAGAAATCATCTGCCTCCGCGAGGTGCCAGCCAATATCGTCTCAGATGGGGGGATACAGTTTACCTCCCGATTCTGTAGGTCTTTGTGCAAAGCCCTGAATATTAAACTGTCGTTCTCCACACACCCCACACTATATAAGGCCACCTGCACGGCGGCCCTGTGTGGTGTGTGTTCTGGCGTTGAGAGAGATAGACAGAGAGACAATGTCATTTGAATTAAGTTAGATAGATTAGGCAGGACAGTCAGTGAGTTAGCTGCACTTACAGTGTATTGTGTATATATATGCATCCCAGGTGTTGTATATATATAGATATATATATATATATATAGATATATATATATATATCTATATATATATATATATATCTATATATATATATATATATATACACTGTATTCAGTTTAGCTAGATCCATTCCTGTTATCTTGCTACTGACAGGCAGACTTGTCTTGTTACAGTATTTACAGCTACCTGAAGAGAATTGCTGGTGTTCTTTTGATCCTATTAGTACCACAGTCAGGCAGCTAGACTATTTACAGTTAGTGTAGTGCGTCCTCCTCAGAGTGTTCAGTTAAAGCTACAAGTTAAATTAGTGTGACCTCTGCACAGTGTTCAGCTAAAACTACAAGTTAGTGTAATGCACAGTGTTCAGCTAAAGCTACAAGTTAGTGTAGTGCGTCCTCCTCACAGTGTTCAGCTAAAGCTACAAGTTAGTGTAGTGTGTCCTCCTCACAGTGTTCAGCTAAAACTACAAGTTAGTGTAGTGCGACCTCTACAATGTGTTCAGCTAAAGCTACAAGTTAGTGTAGTGCGTCCTCCTCACAGTGTTCAGCTAAAACTACAAGTTAGTGTAGTGCGACCTCTGCACAGTGTTCAGCTAAAGCTACAAGTTAGTATAGTGCGGCCTCCTCACAGTGTTCAGCTAAAACTACAAGTTAGTGTAGTGTGAGCTCTGCACAGTGATCAGCTAAAGCTACCTGTAGAAGGTTGGTGGTGTTTTCCTGATCCTATCACAACCGCAGCTAAATAAGCTACAAGTTAGTTTTTTGCGAGCTCTGCACAGTGTTCACCTAAAGCTACCTGTAGAAGGCTGGTGGTGTTTTCCTGATCCTATCACTACCGCAGGCAGCTAAATAAGCTACAAGTTAGTGTAGTGCATCCTCCTCACAGTGTTCAGCTAAAACTACAAGTTAGTGTAGTGCGACCTCTGCAAGTGTTCAGCTAAAGCTACCTGTAGAAGGTTGGTGGTGTTTTCTTGATCCTATCACTAACGCAGGCAGCTAAATAAGCTACAAGTTAGTGTAGTGCGTCCTCCTCACAGTGTTCAGCTAAAGCTACCTGTAGAAGGTTGGTGGTGTTTTCCTGATCCTATCACTACCGCAGGCAGCTAAATAAGCTACAAATTAGTTTTTTGCAAGCTCTGCACAGTGTTCACCTAAAGCTACCTGTAGAAGGTTGGTGGTGTTTTCCTGATCCTATCACGACCACAGGCAGCTAAATAAGCTACAAGTTCGTTTTTTGCAAGCTCTGCACAATGTTCACCTAAAGCTATCTGTAGAAGGTTGGTGGTGTTTTCCTGATCCTATCACTACTGCAGGCAGCTAAATAAGCTACAAGTTAGTTTTTTGCGAGCTCTGCACAGTGTGCACCTAAAGCTACCTGTAGAAGGTTGGTGGTGTTTTCCTGATCCTATCACTACTGCAGGCAGCTAAATAAGCTACAAGTTAGTGTAGTGCGTCCTCCTCACAGTGTTCAGCTAAAACTACAAGTTAGTGTAGTGCGACCTCTGCAAGTGTTCAGCTAAAGCTACCTGTAGAAGGTTGGTGGTGTTTTCTTGATCCTATCACTAACGCAGGCAGCTAAATAAGCTACAAGTTAATGTAGTGCGTCCTCCTCACAGTGTTCAGCTAAAACTACAATTGAGTATAGTGCGACCTCTGCACAGTGTTCAGCTAAAGCTACCTGTAGAAGGTTGGTAGTGTTTTCCTGATCCTATCACTACCGCAGGCAGTTAAATAAGCTACAAATTAGTTTTTTGCAAGCTCTGCACAGTGTTCACCTAAAGCTACCTGTAGAAGGTTGGTGGTGTTTTCCTGATCCTATCACTAGCACAGGCAGCTAAATAAGCTACAAGTTAGTTTTTTGCGAGCTCTGCACAATGTTCACCTAAAGCTATCTGTAGAATGTTGGTGGTGTTTTCCTGATCCTATCACTACCGCAGGCAGCTAAATAAGCTACAAGTTAGTGTAGTGCGTCCTCCTCACAGTGTTCAGCTAAAACTACAAGTTAGTGTAGTGCGACCTCTGCACAGTGTTCAGCTAAAGCTACCTGTAGAAGGTTGGTGGTGTTTTCCTGATCCTATCACTACCGCAGGCAGCTAAATAAGCTACAAGTTAGTGTAGTGCGTCCTCCTCACAGTGTTCAGCTAAAACTACAAGTGAGTGTTGTGCGACCTCTGCACAGTGTTCAGCTAAAGCTACCTGTAGAAGGTTGGTGGTGTTTTCTTGATCCTATCACTACCGCAGGCAGCTAAATAAGCTACAAGTTAGTGTAGTGTGTCCTCCTCACAGTGTTCAGCTAAAACTACAAGTGAGTGTAGTGCGACCTCTGCACAGTGTTCAGCTAAAGCTACCTGCAGAAGGTTGGTGGTGTTTTCCTGATCCTATCACTACCGCAGGCAGCTAAATAAGCTGCAAGTTAGTTTTTTGCGAGCTCTGCACAGTGTTCACCTAAAGCTACCTGTAGAAGGTTGGTGGTGTTTTCCTGATCCTATCACTACTGCAGGCAGCTAAATAAGCTACAAGTTAGTGTAGTGAGTCCTCCTCACAGTGTTCAACTAAAACTACAAGTG
Source organism: Aquarana catesbeiana (assembly GCF_042186555.1). Lineage (NCBI taxonomy): Eukaryota > Metazoa > Chordata > Amphibia > Anura > Ranidae > Aquarana > Aquarana catesbeiana. The sequence continues at coordinate 249,455,948 of NC_133330.1, forward strand.
AGTGTAGTGCGCCCTCTGCACAGTGTTCAGCTAAAACTACCTGTAGAAAGTTGGTGATGTTATCTTGATCCTATCACTACCGCAGGCAGCTAAATAAGCTAAAAGTTAGTGTAGTGTGTCCTCCTCACAGTGTTCAGCTAAAACTACAAGTGAGTGTAGTGCGACCTCTGCACAGTGATCAGCTAAAGCTACCTGTAGAAGGTTGGTGGTGTTTTCCTGATCCTATCACTACCGCAGGCAGCTAAATAAGCTACAAGTTAGTTTTTTGCAAGCTCTGCACAGTGCTCACCTAAAGCTACCTGTAGAAGGTTGGTGGTGTTTTCCTGATCCTATCACTACTGCAGGCAGCTAAATAAGCTACAAGTTAGTGTAGTGAGTCCTCCTCACAGTGTTCAGCTAAAACTACAAGTTAGTGTAGTGCGACCTCTGCACAGTGTTCAGCTAAAGCTACCTGTAGAAGGTTGGTGGTGTTTTCCTGATCCTATCACTACCGCAGGCAGCTAAATAAGCTACAAGTTAGTGTAGTGCATCCTCCTCACAGTGTTCAGCTAAAACTACAAGTGAGTGTAGTGCGACCTCTGCACAGTGTTCAGCTAAAGCTACCTGTAGAAAGTTGGTGGTGTTTTCTTGATCCTATCACTACCGCAGGTGGCTAAATAAGATAAAAGTTAGTGTAGTGTGTCCTCCTCACAGTGTTCAGCTAAAACTACAAGTGAGTGTAGTGCGACCTCTGCACAGTGATCAGCTAAAGCTACCTGTAAAAGGTTGGTGGTGTTTTCCTGATCCTATCACTACCGCAGGCAGCTAAATAAGCTACAAGTTAGTTTTTTGCGAGCTCTGCACAGTGTTCACCTAAAGCTACCTGTAGAAGGTTGGTGGTGTTTTCCTGATCCTATCACTACTGCAGGCAGCTAAATAAGCTACAAGTTAGTGTAGTGCGTCCTCCTCACAGTGTTCAGCTAAAACTACAAGTTAGTGTAGTGCGACCTCTGCACAGTGTTCAGCTAAAGCTACCTGTAGAAGGTTGGTGGTGTTTTCCTGATCCTATCACTACCGCAGGCAGCTAAATAAGCTACAAGTTAGTGTAGTGCGTCCTCCTCACAGTGTTCAGCTAAAACTACAAGTGAGTGTTGTGCGACCTCTGCACAGTGTTCAGCTAAAGCTACCTGTAGAAGGTTGGTGGTGTTTTCTTGATCCTATCACTACCGCAGGCAGCTAAATAAGCTACAAGTTAGTGTAGTGTGTCCTCCTCACAGTGTTCAGCTAAAACTACAAGTGAGTGTAGTGCGACCTCTGCACAGTGTTCAGCTAAAGCTACCTGCAGAAGGTTGGTGGTGTTTTCCTGATCCTATCACTACCGCAGGCAGCTAAATAAGCTGCAAGTTAGTTTTTTGCGAGCTCTGCACAGTGTTCACCTAAAGCTACCTGTAGAAGGTTGGTGGTGTTTTCCTGATCCTATCACTACTGCAGGCAGCTAAATAAGCTACAAGTTAGTGTAGTGAGTCCTCCTCACAGTGTTCAACTAAAACTACAAGTGAGTGTAGTGCGCCCTCTGCACAGTGTTCAGCTAAAACTACCTGTAGAAAGTTGGTGATGTTATCTTGATCCTATCACTACCGCAGGCAGCTAAATAAGCTAAAAGTTAGTGTAGTGTGTCCTCCTCACAGTGTTCAGCTAAAACTACAAGTGAGTGTAGTGCGACCTCTGCACAGTGATCAGCTAAAGCTACCTGTAGAAGGTTGGTGGTGTTTTCCTGATCCTATCACTACCGCAGGCAGCTAAATAAGCTACAAGTTAGTTTTTTGCAAGCTCTGCACAGTGCTCACCTAAAGCTACCTGTAGAAGGTTGGTGGTGTTTTCCTGATCCTATCACTACTGCAGGCAGCTAAATAAGCTACAAGTTAGTGTAGTGAGTCCTCCTCACAGTGTTCAGCTAAAACTACAAGTTAGTGTAGTGCGACCTCTGCACAGTGTTCAGCTAAAGCTACCTGTAGAAGGTTGGTGGTGTTTTCCTGATCCTATCACTACCGCAGGCAGCTAAATAAGCTACAAGTTAGTGTAGTGCATCCTCCTCACAGTGTTCAGCTAAAACTACAAGTGAGTGTAGTGCGACCTCTGCACAGTGTTCAGCTAAAGCTACCTGTAGAAAGTTGGTGGTGTTTTCTTGATCCTATCACTACCGCAGGTGGCTAAATAAGATAAAAGTTAGTGTAGTGTGTCCTCCTCACAGTGTTCAGCTAAAACTACAAGTGAGTGTAGTGCGACCTCTGCACAGTGATCAGCTAAAGCTACCTGTAAAAGGTTGGTGGTGTTTTCCTGATCCTATCACTACCGCAGGCAGCTAAATAAGCTACAAGTTAGTTTTTTGCGAGCTCTGCACAGTGTTCACCTAAAGCTACCTGTAGAAGGTTGGTGGTATTTTCTTGATCCTATCACTACCGCAGGCAGCTAAATAAGCTACAAGTTAGTGTAGTGCATCCTCCTCACAGTGTTCAGATAAAACTACAAGTGAGTGTAGTGTGACCTCTGCACAGTGTTCAGCTAAAGCTACCTGTAGAAGGTGGTGGTGTTTTCCTGATCCTATCACTACCACAGGCAGCTAAATAAGCTACAAGTTAGTTTTTTGCGAGCTCTGCACAGTGTTCACCTAAAGCTATCTGTAGAAGGTTGGTGGTGTTTTCCTGATCCTATCACCACCGCAGGCAACTAAATAAGCTACAAGTTAGTGTAGTGCGTCCTCCTCACAGTGTTCAGCTAAAACTACAAGTTAGTGTAGTGCGACCTCTGCAAAGTGTTCAGCTAAAGCTACCTGTAGAAGGTTGGTGGTGTTTTCCTGATCCTATCACTACTGCAGGCAGCTAAATAAGCTATAAGTTAGTGTAGTGCGTCGTCCTCACAGTGTTCAGCTAAAACTACAAGTGAGTGTAGTGCGACCTCTGCACAGTGTTCAGCTAAAGCTACCTGTAGAAGGTTGGTGGTGTTTTCTTGATCCTATCACTACCGCAGGCAGCTAAATAAGCTACAAGTTAGTGTAGTGCGTCCTCCTCACAGTGTTCAGCTAAAACTACAAGTGAGTGTAGCACGACCTCTGCACAGTGTTCAGCTAAAGCTACCTGTAGAAGGTTGGTGGTGTTTTCCTGATCCTATCACTACCGCAGGCAGCTAAATAAGCTACAAGTTAGTTTTTTGCGAGCTCTGCACAGTGTTCACCTAAAGCTACCTGTAGAAGGTTGGTGGTGTTTTCCTGATCCTATCACTACCACAGGCAGCTAAATAAGCTACAAGTTAGTGTAGTGCATCCTCCTCACAGTGTTCAGCTAAAGCTACCTGTAGAAGGTTGGTGGTGTTCTCATACTACAGGCAGGCAGTTGATTTTGCTAGCTGCAGTATATATACTTAGTGCAGCTACAGGCCGTTAGTATGTCTGGAAGGCCAACAAGGAGAGGCAGACAGTCACAAGCCAATAAAAGAGGGCAAGCAGGCTCTGTGTCTTGAGGCAACAGTGCTGGTCGTGGAGACGGTGCATCCTCATCAGCACGTGGCCGTAGGACACGCTTGGCCTTTTTTTCAGCAGCTGGCCGCGTTGAGCAGCAACATGTGGAAGACTTGGTCGAGTGGATGACCAAGCCGTCCTCATCCTCCTCATCCTCTCTCACCCATGCTCAGGGTAGTTTGTCTGGCAAAGCAGCTGCCAACGTGGCCTCTTCCCTCGGCTCAATGGCATCAGTGACTCCTTCCCTAGCCCCACCTTGTCCTCCTGAGGAGTCCCTCGAACTGTTTGACCACAGTGTTGGGTACATGCTCCAGGAGGATGCCCAGCGTTTAGAAGGCTCTGATGATGATACTGAGCTAGATGAAGGCAGTAACGTGAGCACGGATAGAGGGGGTGCCCAAGAAGGATAGCAATCTGGCAGTCATGCTCCCCCTGCTGCAGCATACTGCCAGGTTTGCTCCAGTGATGAGGAGGGAGGGGATGATGAGGTCACTGACTCAACGTGGGTGCCTGATAGGAGAGAGGAGGAGCAGGAGGAGGCACATCACCAACAAGGCAGGATGCCCTCCAGGGGCCAGCCTAAGGGCAGCACACTGACTGCATCACACCCCAAAAGCTCCGCATGTGCAGGGCGCTGCTGTCTCTGCGCATTATTCCAAAAGTTCTTTGGTGTGGGCCTTTTTTGAGACGAGTGCATCAGATCGCACCGCTGCTAATTGCAACATATGTCTCAAGCGTATCTCTCATGGAAAAAACATCTCCCGCTTGGGCACCACATGCTTGACCAGACATATGTAAACCTGCCATGCAGTTCATTGGCAAGCGTATCTAAAAGACCACACCAAAGAACAAAGAGGACCTCTCCTTGCTCCTCATCAGCTGAGATCTCCAACCCCACTATACCTTCAGTCCTCTCTGAGACCTGCACTGAGAGGAATGAAGGTGTAGAATTAGGTGTGTCACAGCCAAGTACTTGTGGGCAATCTGCTTTCGGTACACCGACGTCAGATTGTACAAGGCAAATTTCCCTGCCCCAGCTGCTGCACCGCTGAAAGAAGTTCGCTTCCAGCCATCCATATGCCCAACGGTTGAATGCTAGCTTGGCAAAATTGCTAGCTCTTCAACTGCTGCCTTTTCAGTTGGTAGACTCTGCCCCCTTCTGTGAGTTTGTGGAATGTGCGGTTCCTCAGTGGCAGGTACCCAAACACCACTTTTTCTCATGGAAATGCCTAATGCCTCGCTGGACAGGTCGGTCAGCAGTAAGGTGCATTTTACCGCTGACTCATGGTCCAGCAGGCATGGACAGGGACGTTACCTAAGTTTTTGGGTGACTCTGTCATTGGGTGACTCTGCTGGCAGCTGGGAAGGATGCAGGACAAGCTGCAGTAGTGTTGGAGGTTGTTCCGCCACCACGTCTCCAAAATGTCACTACTAATGATTGTGACACACCTCTCTCCTCCACCCCCTCCTCTTCTTCTTCCTCCATGGCCTCTTCCTGTGCTTTGTCCTCAGAACCAGTGGTGCTCCGTAGGCGCTCAAGGGGCTACGCAAGTACGCAGGCCAAAAGATGCCATGCGGTGCTTAAGCTGGTGTGCTTGGGGGACAGGAGCCGCACTGGGGCAGAGGTTCTGTCAGCTCTGCAGGGGCAGGTTCAGAGGTGGTTGACCCCACGTCAACTTAAGGCAGGAATGGTGGTTTGCGACAATGGCATCAACCTCCTCTCCGCCCTCTGACAGGGACAACTGACCCATGTGCCCTGTTTGGCTCACGTCCTTAACTTGGTGGTGCAGCGGTTCTTGGGCAGGTACCCAGGCTTACAGGATGCCCTGAGGCAGGCCAGGAAAGTCTGTGTGCATTTCCGCCGGTCATATAATGCCAGTGCTCGGCTGGCAGACCTCCAAAAGGAATTTAACCTGCCCAAGAACCGCCTAATCTGTGACATGCCCACCAGGTGGAACTCAACGTTGGCCATGCTGCAGCGGCTGCACATGCAGCAGAGGGCCATCAATGAGTACCTGTGCGACTATGGCACCAAGACAGGGTCAGGGGAGCTTGTTTTTTTTCCCCACGCCAGTGGGCCATGATCAGGGATGCATGCACTGTCCTGTCACCATTTGAGGAGGCCACGAGGATGGTGAGCAGTGACAGTGCATGCATCAGTGACACTGTCCCCCTTGTCCACCTGTTGGAGCACACGCTGCGTGGAATAATGGACAGGGCACTTGAGGCAGAACAGAGGCAGGAAGAGGAGGACTTCCTTAGCTCTCAAGGACCCCTTTATCCAGACAGTGTTCCTGTGTGCCCGCCGATCACACAGGAAGAGGACGAGGAGGAGGAGGAGGACTGTGTCAGCATGGAGGTGGAGCCTGGCACTCAGCATCAGCAGCAGTCTTTAAGGGATCAGTGCCAAGAAACACATGGACTTGTACGTGGCTGGGAGGAGGTGGCTGCGGACCATGTCGTCCTTAGTGGCCCAGAGGACTCCAGAACGCATGCCTCAGCAAATCTATGCTGCATGGCCTCCCTGATCCTGCAAAGCCTGCGTAAGGATCCTCATATTCGTGGTATCAAGGAGAAGGACCAATACTGGCTGGCAACCCTCCTTGATCCACGTTACAAGGGTAAGGTTACGGACCTTATCTTGCCATCGCAGAAGGTGCAGAGGATGAAACATCTTCGGGAGGCCTTGCAGAAAGGTCTGTGCAACACGTTCCCAGAGACTGGGAGGTTACAAACTCCTGTTTCTGGACGTGTTGCTGAGGCTTCGGTCAGTCAAAGAAGGAGCGGTGGAGAAGGTGTCTGTCTGACTGATGCGTTCAGACAATTTTTTAGTCCGCAGCCCCAAGGTATGATCGGTTCCAGCAACCATCGCCAGCATCTGTTTTACATGGTGCAGGAATACCTAGGGGCAAGATCTGACTTGGACACCTTTCCCACTGAAAATCCTCTGGGTTACTGGGTCTTGAGGATGGATCACTGGCCAGAGCTTGCACAGTATGCAATTGAGCTACTGGCCTGTCCTGCATCCAGCGTTCTTTTGGAACGCACATTCAGTGCTGCTGGAGGCTTTGTAACCGATCACAGGGTGCGTCTGTCCACCGACTCGGTCGATCGACTGACCTTCATAAAAATGAATCAGTCTTGGATCACCACCAGCTACCAAGCACCTGATGCTGATGTAACTGAATAATTTTTTTTGAAATCTCAGATCCCTTCAAAGACTGCCTATGCTGATGCTGAGTGACTATCCTGAGTAATTATCCTCTTCCTCCTCAATGATCATGCTGATAGCTTGTAAGAACATTTTTGGTTCTGGGCACCACCACCAGTGCCTAAGGCCCAATTTTTCAGCCCTTGTTTAACAGGGGCGTGTAATTACAATTTTTGATGCAATACTTTGCAGCAGGGCTCGTTCTTGCGTTCCAACTAGAGTATCTGTGAGGGGTTGCAGTGTTGTGGCACGAGCACCAGTGCCTAAGGCCCAATTTTTCAGCCCCTGTTTAACAGGGGCGTGTAATTACAATTTTTGATGCAATACTTTGCAGCAGGGCTCATTCCTGCGTTCCAACTAGAGTATCTGTGAGGGGTTGCAGTGTTGTGGCACCAACACCAGTGCCTAAGGCCCAATTTTTCAGCCCCTTTTTAACAGGGGCGTGTAATTACAATTTTTGATGCAATACTTTGCAGCAGGGCTCATTCCTGCGTTCGAACTAGAGTATCTGTGAGGGGTTGCAGTGTTGTGGCACCAGCACCAGTGCCTAAGGCCCAATTTTTCAGCCCCTGTTCAACAGGAGCATGTAATTACAATTTTTGATGCAATACTTTGCAGCAGGGCTCATTCCTGCGTTCGAACTAGAGTATCTGTGAGGGGTTGCAGTGTTGTGGCACCAGCACCAGTGCCTAAGGCCCAATTTTTCAGCCCCTGTTCAACAGGAGCATGTAATTACAATTCTTGATCTAATATTTCACAGCAGGGCCCGTTTCTGCGCCCACCAAGATTAACTGTGAGGACTTACAGTGTTGTGCCACCAGCTCGACTCCTACTTGCAAACGGAAGGAGACAACAGGAAGTGAGATGAAATCTACCTCATAGGAAGGGAAGTTCTCTCCTGTAAGAGTTAATATGGGGAAAACTTTTCTCCTTTCCACTGATACTTTATCACCAATCCTTGTTTCACTAAAGACCCCAAATTTTCAAAAAACATTTATCATTGGGACAAAAAGTGAGGTGAAATCTTCTGAAGAGGAGCACAGACAACAAAACAAATGTCACAGGGGTGATAACCCTTCCCAATGTTTTCCAAAAAGCTTAAAAACAGATTTTTTGGCTGGAGCTACACTTTAAAAATGTAACAGTTCAAAATTACAAACAGATTCTACTTAACAACAAACCTACAGTCCCTGTCTTGTTTGCACCGCCTGTATACTGCTGTTTAGAGTATATAGGGCCTGGGGGGCCCACGCCTTTCCTTTTTTTAACTTGGGTGCGGAGTTCCCCTTAATATCCATACAGGACCCAAAGGGCCTGGTAATGGACTGGAGGGTACCTATGCCATTTGTCTCACTGATTTTCATCCATATAGCCGGGACCTGACATTACATTAAAGCCGCAAGCAGTTTTTAAATGACTTTTTTTCCTTTAAAAATGTCATTTTGTGCAGGGACTGTTCTAAGCACGAGAAACATGCGCCACTTTACAGACATACTATAGACACCCCCCAGGTACGATATTTAAAGGAATATATATTTTTTTTTTACTTTAAGCATCATTAAAATCACTGCTCCCGAAAAAACGTCCGTTTTTAAAAGTTCGCAGGTTCTGGTGCGAACCGAACCGGGGGGGGGTGATCGGCCTTATCCCTAGTCAGAAGGAAGATTAATGAGGTGGCATATGAACTAGAACTTCCTGACTCACTGTGTCATTACTAAAACCTTCCATTTTCAATCCATTTCCAGGTCGAAGTACGGATCCCCCTGATCCTGTTTTGATAGATGGCGAGGAGGAATTCGAGGTAGATTCCATCTTGGACTACAGAAGGAGAAATAATGAAGATCAATTCCTGATCAAATGGAAGGGGTTTGGACCTGAAGAAATTTCTTGGGAGCCCGAGGGTAATATGCATGCTGAGAATCTGTTGCAATCCTTCAAGAGATCCCATTCCGTAAGATTTGCCTGAAGAGGCATTTGGAGGCTGCCCCTTGGGGGGGGCAATGTCAGGAAGATCCTGCCATTAACCTGCATCCCAGGCTCACTGGTGCGCGTCTGCAAGTGCCATTGCGCACGCGCACGCACATCCCTGTTGGCGCCAGGCGGGCTATTTAAACCTGCCTGTCACACTCAGTCTCCGCTGTCTGCTCTACAGCGCTCTGTGCGTGTTACCTGATCTGATCTGAGACTACCTGTTAATTGACCCGGCTATCTGTTTGTGACCAACCCAGCTATCTGCCTGCATCTGACCTCCGGCTTGCCCTGACTATTCTCCTGTTTTATCCTTGATACCTTTCCTGTCCGTCTGATACCGATCACTGGCCTGTTTGATGATCCTTCTGCCTGATTCCTGATATCTGCCTACTTACCTGCTGTGTTCCTGGTTCCAGTCCACCATCCAGCCTTCAGTCTGCTTACCTGCTGTTGTTCCTGGTTCCAGTCCAGCATCCAGTCTCCGGTCTGCTCACCTGCTGTTGTTCCTGGTTCCAGTCCAGCATCCAGTCTCCATTCTACTTGCCTGCTGTGTTCCTGGTTCCAGTCCAGCATCCAATCTCCAGTCTACCTGCCTGCAGTTGTTCCTGGTTCCAGTCCAGCACTCCAGTCTTCTGCCTACTCACCTGCTGTTGATCCTGCCAGGCACCCATACTGCTCCTCACTCCTGTGCTCTCTGTCCCCATTCCAGAGGGCCGTGAGTGGGAGCCGTAGGGGAGGTCTCTCTCTGCAGTTCGGGCTCAAAAGCCACCAGGTATGTGACAGCCGGTTCTCATTCTTACTGACCATAAGAATCTCACATTCTTGTCTGAGGCTAAGCACCTCTCTCCCACAAGGGCGCGATGGGCTCTTTTCTTGTCGAGTTTTAATTACATTGTCTCATTCTTACCTGCTACTAAGAATGTAAGGGCTGACGCCTTGTCACGACAATTTTCCTCCACTTCCAAGTTGGAGTCGGTTCCTGTGATTCCTCCCTGTCGTATTCTGGCTAGTGTTCGCACCAGTCTTACTTCTCCTTTGGGTGACAAAATTCTTGCTGCCCAGGTCCATGCTCCTCCTGAGAAACCTTGTGACTGCTGCTTTGTCCCAGAGAGTCTCCGTACTGCCGTGCTCCAGACTTACCATTTTCCCAAGGCAGCTGGCCACCCTGGGAAGAATCAACTCATTTGGGCCATTTCCCAACAATTCTGGTGGCCTAGTCTATGGGCTGATGTAACTGCCTTCATAGCTGCCTGTTCCGTGTGTGCTCAGAGTAATGCCCTGTACACGACAGAAAATGTGTGATAGGACCTTGTTGTTGGAAATTCCGACCGTGTGTAGGCTCCATCACACATTTTCCATCAGATTTTCCGACACACAAAGTTTGAGAGCAGGATATAAAATTTTCCGACAACAAAATCCGTTGTCGGAAATTCTGATCGTGTGTACACAAATCCGACGGACAAAGTGCCACGCATGCTCAAAATAAATAAAGAGATGAAAGCTATTGGCCACTGCCCTGTTTATAGTCCCGACGTATGTGTTTTACGTCACCGCGTTTAGAACGATCGGATTTTCCGACAACTTTGTGTGACCGTGTGTATGCAAGACAAGTTTGAGCCAACATCCGTTGGAAAAAATCCTAGGATTTTGTTGTCGGAATGTCCGAACAAAGTCCGACCGTGTGTACGGGGCATTAGACTCCATGACACCTTCCAGTGGGCCTCCTACAACCCATACCCAATGGAGAGAGGCCCTGGACCCACCTGTTTATGGATTTCATTGTGGAGTTACCCAACTCCCAGGGCAACACTGTTATCCTTATGGTGGTTGACTGGTTCTCAAAGTTGTGTCATTGTATTCCACTTAAGAAGCTGCCCACTTCTAAGGAACTGGCTTCTATTTTTGCTTGGGAGATCTTTCGCTTACATGGGCTACCCAAGGTGTTTGTCTCGGACAGGGGTAGTCAGTTTATCACCTGGTTCTGGCGAGCCTTTTGTGCACAGTTGGGAATTCAGTTTGCTTTCTCCTCTGCGTATCACCTGCAGCCTAATGAGCCAACTAGTCCTTGGAGCAATTCTTACATTGCTATATTTCAGACCATCATAACAACTGGTCGGACCTATTACCGTGGGCAGAGTTTACTCACAACAGTGCCTTGAATTCTGCTTCCAGATTGTCCCCGTTTATGGTTTCCAACCTTCCATGTTGCCCGACTCGTTTGTTTCGCAGAGTATTCCTGCGTTAGAGTAGCATCTCCGTGGTCTTCCTTCCACTTGGGCACAAGTTCAGGAGGCTTTGCAACATGCTAACAATAGGTACAGACTCCATGCTGACCGCAGACACCTGCCTGCACCTTCCTACCAGGTTGGGGACAGGGTCTGGCTGTCATCTAGCAACCTCCGACTTTGTGTTCCTTCTTTGAAGTTCGCACCTCGTTTTATTGGGCCTTTCCATATCCTTTGCAGGATTAACCCAGTGGCTTACGCCTTGGACCTTCCTCCTAGTATGCGCATCTCAAATGTGTTTCATGTCTCCTTATTGAAACCTTTGGTCTGCAATTTCTTTACCACCTCGGGGCCACGTCCTCACCCTATACAGGTTGAGAACCATGAGGAGTATGAAGTACAATCCATTGTTGACTCCCGTAGGTTCCGTGGGCGCATACAGTACCTGGTGCATTGGAATGGGTACGGTCCAGAGGAACACTCCTGGGTCTCATCCTCAGACGTACATGCCCCTGTCCTCCGTGATTTCCATAAACGTTTTTCCCTCAAGCCTGGTGGTCCTCCGAGGGGGAGGGGTCATTAAGGAGGGGGTACTGTCTGGGCTGGGCTCAGCCCTTCCTTCTCTGAGCTGGCCGCTCAGCTGTCAGCTAATTGCCAGCTCCCATCTCTCTCCACAGTTACCCAGCTGTTGTTGATTCTGCTCGTCAGTCCTGCCTACTTAAAGTCGTCCAGCTCACTTGATCTCTGCCTTCGCCAACATCACAGAGACTTGCTCCTGCATTTCTGTTTTAGACTTGCTCGGCTGACGTTCCTTCTGGCTCCTGTTCCTGCTTTCTGTACTATTACATTTATCTCTGGCTCTCTGACATTTACTTGGCTGACTACCCGATCCGGTTACTGAACTCTGGCTTGTTTTGACTACACTTACTCTGTTTACTTTATTATTATTATTATTATTAAACAAGTGTGATTTAACTGTACTTCTGTCTCGGCCTGATTCATGGTTCCTGATATGGCCACAGTCTCCTGTCATGCGAGTTTGATGCAGGGAAACCCGCATCCAATTCACATAAGTGTAAACCCAGCCTAAATCAGGAAGTTCATGGAAGGAGCAAAAAGTTCAAGGTTCATCAGAAACAAGGTACAAGGTAAGATTGTTTAAAGAATCAGAGAGGGAGCTTTCCAGCATCTCTGGTGGCACAGCAAGAAGCGCTACAGCGATACACCACAGGAGTTGCAGGTTCAGATCTGGACTTTGACACTTTGCTTTTCAGAGATCTCCTTTGACTTTCTGATGTGTTTCTGGGAAAGGCAAAAAACCTCCCTAACAGGCCTAAGAAAATAAGTATGAAATGGGTTTTACTTCTATGCGTAACAGAAAAAAAGTTTTGTTTTTACATTCAGTATGGTTATTTATATTCATATACTGGATAAGTATTATATAAAGCATATACGTATTATTTAAATATATCAAAGTGTGAGACTAAATCCATCCTGCAGTCATAATGACAAAAAAGCCATAGTCTTCTGGAAGCTAATGTCCTCTGCATGTTGGACTCTCCCCCTTCAGCAGCATGGACATCTTTCTCTTTCTTCCCTTAGTCTTTCCACCATTGCCAGCCATTATTTACAGAGTCAATATGGAGTCTTTACAAATCTTATTACTGACAGTTTGTGGGGTTTTGCAGTAAAGCAAAAGTCCAGAGGATAACTTCTCACGGCAGTTTAAGCTGCAAGTACCACAGCACGCTACACTGATCACATGTCCTTATCGATGGGGCTGCAGATGAGTTCCTAAAAAAATGAACCTACATACGTAACAAATTATTGTAATTGTAGAAACCAATATATATAGTATGTATCTACCCTAAGTATGTGTTAATTGTTCACAATAAGCTGATAATAGCTCAATGTACTTCCTGTACTAATAGGTCATGTCTCAGTAACTAAGACCTGACTCTGAATGGTTAGCTTTCTAAATTGAAGGACGAACAATAGACCTAATTAATAAGTTTGAAGTCATCTTATGTGTTACACCAATGCCTGTGACTGGGATATTATGTTCAGGCCCCAGGTGCCAACAATAGCACTAATTAAAGACTTATAATACCAATGTTATTATATTTTAAAATCCATGGTGTGATATCATTCTATGCAGAATAAAATCTTTATAAGGGCTAACAATTTAAAAATATAGTTGAATATATCATCATTCATATTTCTATTATTTTCATTTTTACCTCTTACTATATTTGCACAGCTTAACGGATACTGTATGTGTAAAAATATATAAAACATAGTCAATAAATTTGTGAATAGAGATGCACATTATATAAATAAATGTTTTATAACTAAAATTAAAACTTACAGTAAAGACGAAATATGGATAGACCCAAACTTCTTACAGTATATTTATTAAACTGCCTGAAATAGAAGCTGTCTAGGTTTTCCCATAACAACCAATCATATTAAAACCTGCACTGGAAAATAAAAAGGGAAGAATAGAAAGAATCTGGCTAGTACTTTGGAAAAGCATTGAAGAGAAAAGTTTTTTAAGGTGGATTAAGTGTCTTTATTACACAAGATGTTTTTACTCTGCAAAGCCCATGGAAAAATTGGACTATGCAAGCATCTAGCATTTTTGGAAACTCCAGTTTAAAGGATGTTTCCATGACAAAGAGAATTGTTACCAGGACCATATAGCTGCAAAACAATCTCCTAAATAATGCTAAAGGCCAAAAGGTAGGAAATATTATGAAAAATCAAACAAGAACACAATCATCAAGAATTAGATGAAGTAACTACTACAACTCAAGCAGATGAAAGACAAATAAAAAACATTGTGCCTTGCAAAATATATGTTTTATTTTCAAATGTACTTCTCCTATTTGGTCCTTTTGTTAATTATAGCATTAAGTGTTTTTCTTTTCAGCAAGTGCAAAAAAATACTTGTTGATCCTACAGGAAATCCAGTACTGGTTTGCGCTTCATTAAAATGATATCCCAAAAGTTATCAAAAAGTGTGTTAGGAGCACAGAACACTTTACCTCATGTTTACCTCAGTAAGTGGTTGTTATTGGCAGGATCACCTGGTACAACTGCTACATTCAGGAATGGCAAGCAGTAATATATACATTTTTTGTTCTTGGGTTTAGATGTATTTTAACTTTGTTAAATACACCTAAACCCAAGAACAATTCTAAACTTTTCTAGAAAAGCTAAAACTGTTGCTGTAAGTTAATGCACTTTGCTCATTTCTAAAGCTCCCTGTACTATCTTACTGTATATGTAATTGCATTTTAATGTGTCAAGTGACTACCAAGAAATTATATCCACTATAGTTATGGATGACAATTTCTTACAATTGACTTTTTCATTAATTTTAAGCCAATAATAACAATAAATTTGTTTTTTTTTTTGTATAGAATTTCATTTGCAGGTGTGCATTCACATTACAAACCAAACGCCTGCAGAGTCTGAACAGCCCTAGCCAGCAGTGAAAACATTATGCAGGATATTTCAGTCATTGCGTGTTATCTTCATTGTGATACTGCTGTATATAATTACACATCTTCAATGGCTTTTTTGTCTTTAATACAAACACAGACAATAATTTTGGCAGCAGAATAAGTGGATTTGATTCCATGTGTGCCCTCTTTTTTGTAATTTGTGCCAGTTGTCTCCAGGATAGCGCTCTATTTTATTATCAAAGAGTGACAACAAAGAGCTCACCAGGTGTACCTCCTAATCCCCTGATGGCCTAAATCCTCAGAGTTCTTTTTAGAATGTGTATAAATATTGTTTTTGTTAATCATAAAGTTTAACTGTTTAATGATGAGCTAAGTTGATTGACTGTCCTAACTCAAGAAGATATATCCTTCCTGGAAAAAAAATACAATATTTCAAATAATGCTGAACTTAAAGCTGAACTCTGGGATAAGCAGATATTGTGTATACAGTACAAGAAGCATGTGTATTCATACTTGAATCTTGGTGTGCTTGGTCATGCCACCATACCGTCATGCGGTCAAGTCATGCCGTCACAAATAATCCCTGTAATGTGTCTAATATGTATGTATGTCGGTTGAAAATGCGTATAATTTATTTAGCCAGCAGCCAGCCCAGGCTAGGGAAAAGGTTAATTGTTTTTAGCTTAGTTCCCAGGCTTTTGGTCCTAGCCAGCCCAACTGTGCTATATAAAGGGGGATAGCTAGGGTCCAGAGAGCGGGAAAATGGGTACGGTGGGTGCAGGAGTTACAGCTTCATCTGTGAGCTCAATCATGGTGCAGCTGAAGAAGCCAGGAATTGCGGAGGACATCAAAGCCACAGACAATGCTATTATGGACACTCAGATCTTGGAGCTTTGCCTGAGCCACTACATTATTCTAGTTATGATTAGGGAAAGGGCATTGTTTATATTGAACTGTTATATCGTATCTCTCCAGGAAAGTTATTCAAAGGGGTGCATGATGGTCCTGGCGTATCAAAAGAAATTGGGTCTGTAAATGGACCATGGGGTATGAAGTAACACAGCTACAAAAAGGTTAAGTGGGTAAGATACAGAGAAGAGGAGTGTAATTGCTATGGCTAACCAAGTGAAGGAGCAAGCTACAAGCAACCAGTTGTTAAGCCTGGTACCTGGTAAGGTGACAGGTCCTCCGGTAGAGAGGGGGTTGATGTTCTGGCTCCCTCCCTAGCGGTCGGTATCCAATAGCAGTTGGATCCGAACTCGCATTATGGAGATCTCTGACCTGGTCACAAGGTACGGGAATAGAAGAGTTAAGTGAGATCATGCATGCGGTCTGCACTAGGTGCTTGACAGGGCCCCAATCTGTTACTGGGAGTGACGTAACAGAGCTACGCTGGACTGGTGGAGTGGGCAAAGGCTCAGCAAGTCCCTCCTAATGCAAACCTACAAGTTACAGTGTGTAATGAAGTCTCTGCCTGGTCATCGATGAAAAAAGGTTCCCCTACGTGCACATGAGCAGAAGATTCCAACCACAAGTGTTTTCTATTTTTACATTATGACCACTAGATGGCACTGACAATCATAGGATACACACATTCTAGACACATTACATGGATTATTCTCACATTCTCAGCATTTGCACGGCATTTTCTTAATTAACCTCCTGGGAGGCCGTCATATGACAGCCTCCCCTTTCCTCGCTCCCCGTGCGTGCTCACCAGCGCGCAACGGGGAGATTCTGTGTTGGCCGTGTCCCTTGGACACAGCCAATCACAGATCACTGTAAACGGCCAATCACAGCGGCCGTTTACAGCGCGATCGCTGCCTCCAATGAGAGATGATCTGAATTGTAAACAATTCAGATCATCTCTCATTGCTGGCTCTCTCTCCTCACACAGAGACAGCGTGTGAGGAGAGAGAGATCTGTCAGCGATCTGTGAGTGTTTACCCTGCATTTTACTGTGCCTACAGTGCCCACAGTGCCCATCATTACAGTGCCCATCATTACAGTGCCCCATCAGTACAGTGCCCCATCAGTACAGTGCACCATCAGTACAGTGCCAATCGGTGCCCCTGTGCCAATCGGTGCCCACCTGTGCCAATCAGTGCCCACCTGTCTGCCCAGCGGTGATCAGTGTCCAGCTGCACATCTGCACAATCAGTGCCCACCTGTGCCACCTCATCAGTGCCCACCTGTGCCACCTCATCAGTGCCCACCTGTGCCAATCAGTGCCCATCTGTGCCGCCTCAGTGCACATCTGTGCAATCAGTGCACATCTGTGCCGCCTCATCAGTGCCCATCTGTGCTGCTCCATCTGTGCCGCCCCATCTGTGCCACCCCATCTGTGCCACTCCATCTGTGCCGCCCCATCTGTGCCGTCCCATCAGTGCCCAGCTGTGCCACCTCATCAGTGCACATCTGTGCTACCTCATCAGTGCACATCTGTGCCATCTCAGTGCACATCTGTTCCACCTCATCAGTGCCCACCTGTGCCGCCTCATCAGTGCCCACCTGTGCCGCCTCATCAGTGCCCACCTGTGCCACCTCATCAGTGCCCACTAGTGCCACCTCATCAGTGCACATCTGCACATCTGTTCCACCTCATTAGTGCACATCTGTTCCACCTCATCAGTGCACATCTGTTCCACCTCATCAGTGCCCCTCTGTGCCACCTCAGTGCCCATCTGTGCTCATCAGTGCCGCCTCATCAGTGCAGGCTTAGCAACCATGTCCAAAAGAAGCTTTTCCGGCGAGGAGGCGTACCAAATACTGTCCCAGGTAAACGAGAGCAACGAGGAGCTCTCTTTTTCGGATTCCCTTTCCTACTCCGATTCTGAGTTGGACATAAATTATGAGCCAGTCCTCAGTAGTGGAACACTGAGTGACTCAGAGGAGGAAGAGATTGGGCCCGCCAAACGAAGGCGTTCTGGTGGGGAGGCCGTGGCATCTACCAGCACCGCAGTGCCATCCACCAGCATGGCAGTCCCATCCACCAGCACGGCAGTCCCATCCACCAGCACGGCAGTCCCATCCACCAGCACCACAGTGCCATCCACCAGCACCACAGTGCCTCGGCAAGAAAGGCCAAGGACCCAAGCCAGCCTTCCCTATGCCCTGCAGAACCTCTTGTGGCTTCCTCCTAATTCAGGAGAAGCCAACATTCCCCCTTTCACTGCCCAGCCAGGAGTCCAGGTGAACACGGAGAATTTTTCCCCAATAGATTTTTTAAATTTATTTTTTACAGAGGACATGCTGTCGAATATTTTGGCCCAGTGCAACCTTTATGCACAGCAATTCATTTTGAATAATCCAACGTCCTACTATGCCCGTCCCTATGAGTGGAGAGACCTAACGGTGGAGGAGTTGAAGGTTTTTTTAGGGCTCACATTTAACATGGGACTCACAAAAAAAACCACTTTGCTGTCCTATTGGTCAACCCACCCCCTCCAACACATGCCAGTATACTCCAAGGTAATGCCCAGAAACAGATACCTCATGATATTGAGGTTTCTTCATTTCAACGACAATACCCAGTGCCCTCCCTGAAATGACCCAAACTATGACAGACTTTTCAAAATTCGGCCACTTTTAAATTATTTTTCTGCACTATTCCCCCTGCTGTTTACCCCGGACAAAAACATATGTGTGGATGAGTCCCTAGTTAAGTTTAGTGGCAGGCTTAAAATAAAACAATATATTCCCAGTAAAAGGGCCCGCTATGGGGTGAAGGTATACAAATTATGTGACCGAGTCACAGGTTACTTGTATGCCTTCAAAGTGTACAAAGGGAAGGACACCCAGCTGCAACCCCCTAATTGCCCAGACTACTTGGGATCAAGCGGGAAAATTGTTTGGGACCTCACATACCCCCTACTGGAGAAAGGCTACCACCTGTATGTAGATAACTTCTACACATCTCTGCCCCTGTTCCACAACCTTCATCGGAAGAAGACGCCTGCATGTGGTACCATTAAAAAGAACCGGAAGGGCTTTCCTCAAAGTCTGGTCAATAAAAAATTGGGAAAAGGAGAAACGGCAAGTCTACGAAACAACGAGATTTTGGCAGTGAAGTGGAGAGACAAAAGAGATGTGTACATGTTGTCTTCAATCCACGATGATACCTTCATGGAAATCCACAGAAGAAATGGCCCCATACAGAAACCTAAATGCATCTTTGATTATAATTTGTTTATGGGGGAGTCGACTTGAATGACCAGATGCTGGAACTGTACCTTGCTACAAGACGGACATACCATTGGTATAAGAAAGTCGCAATTTATTTTTTTCATTTGGCCATCTACAATTCATATGTCATTTATCGTAACTCCACCCAAAACCCCAAACGCTTCCTTGGCTACCAGGAGGAAGTTTTCACTGCCTTTACATTCCCGAACGGCCCCCCAGAAAATATCCGATCGGATGTTCTAAGTCGACTCTCCGAACGCCACTTTCCCGATAAGATCCCTCCCAAACCAACAGGCCAACAACGGCAAAAAAAATGTAAGGTGTTTACCAGAGCAGGATTCAGAAGAGACACATCTTATTATTGTGCACAATGTCCTTCTGAACCAGGCCTCTGTGTAGGTGAATGTTTTCGTCGTTACCATACTTCACTAAATTATTAGTGAAGTATGGTAAACGTAAGCCTCCGTTCCTGCAATTTACCCTCACACCCCTTATGCCACTGCCTCCTCTGTAACTGACTCTGGCTTGTTATTTGATCACGCTTCTGCCTAACGATTCTGTACATACCTCTGCCTGATCTGGAACTGACCCTGGACTGTTATTCGACCATGCTTCTGCCTAACGATTCTGCACATACGTAAGTATGTATAAGTGGGGTAATGGCGCTCCCTGACGAGTAAATGGGCAGGTGAGTAATATAGGGTCCCAATAATAATTGGAATCAATATACAAACTTTTCGGCGAGTAACCCCGCCTAAATGAGTTGCATGAATAAATAAATGCCAAACAACCCCGGAGTAACAAAACTCCCTCCACGTTCATGAGTATGCAAATAAAGGGTTTAAAAATTAATAATTAGTGATAGTGTTAGTAGAAATGCCTACCCTTTTAAACATGATCTGTGTAGGTGCATAATCCGTGAATGGTGCTTAATTGAGTATGTCACTCATAAGCGTGTGCACACTCCACACATATATATTACTTAACCTGTGCCTAAACCAGGTTTTGATACCTCAAACCATAGGTACCAATAAACCGTTAAATATCTGTAAAATGTATGTTACTTAAACACCCAGACATACATTGGGCTTCTGCCAAATTATAAATCCTCAGACATGTGCATAAACAAAGTGCATATAAACAAAAACATATAAAAACATATAAGCCTTAATTAATATTTTAACCACTTAAAAAGTGTATATGAGCAATCCTGCAAATTTTAACCAGTCCGTAATTGTGAAGAAAATCTTGCAGTGAATAAGTAACCCAGAAAAAACTGATGAAAATAACTTTCAATTGTGACTTGAGTGTATTCAAAACGTCCTTGGTGACTTAGTGCTCCCCCTCAAGGATCCCCACTCACCAGATCCATTCACCCCAAAGGGGTAATTCGCATAAAACAGTAATCCTTACGATCTCCCTGCCGGCGTGGTGGATGGATTTCCCAGGAAGGTCCTCAGCATATATAGGGTAATGGCTCTCAGTCACTCATATACACACTACACTATGGGAGTCCACTATTCCTCTTTCTTTCTATATGAGTGACTGAGAGTCATTACCCTATATATGATGAGGACCTTCCTTTTTCTGGGTTACTTATTCACCGCAAAATTTTCTTCACAATTACGGACTGGTTAAAATTTGCAGGATTGCTCATATACACTTTTTAAGTGGTTAAAATATTAATTAAGGCTTATATGTTTTTATATTTTTTTGTTTATATGCACTTTGTTTATGCACATGTCTGAGGATTTATAATTTGGCAGAAGCCCAATGTATGTCTGGGTGTTTAAGTAACATACTTAACGGTTTATTGGTACCTATGGTTTGAGGTATCAACACCTGGTTTAGGCACAGGTTTAGTATTATACATGTTTGGAGTGTGCACACGCTTATAAGTGACATACTCAATTAAGCACCATTCACGGATTATGCACCTACACAGATCATGTTTAAAAGGGTAGGCATTTCTACCAACACTATCACTAATTATTAATTTTTAAACCCTTTATTTGCATACTCATGAACGTGGAGGGAGTTTTGTTACTCCGTGGTTGTTTGGCATTTATTTATTCATGCAAGTCATTTAGGCGGGGTTACTCGCTGAAAAGTTCGTATATTGATTCCAATTATTATTGGGACCCTATATTACTCACCTGCCCATTTACTCGTCAGGGAGCGCCATTACCCCACTTATACATATTTACATATATCCGAAACACCTTGGGGAGTTTCTTTAGGGGGGCTGCATACCTTGCAACTGTCCTAAGCGCAGTCATTATACTTTATTCGATTCTGCACATACCTCTGCCTGATCTGGAACTGACCCTGGACTGTTATTCGACCATGCTTCTGCATAACGATTCTGTACATACATCTGCCTGATCTGGAACTGACCTTGGACTGTTTGACCATGATATTTGCCTGCCTCTTGGACTGATCTTGTACCCTGATACTGGACTAGTGGGATTCAACACAGGGGTCTCACATATGTGAGGGGCTCCAGAATTGTTTTTCTGGATGAAGAAAACAATTTTTTTGTTTTCTCAATCCTAGATTAGGGTCTGGGGACTTGGAGGCTTCAAAGAGATTTGGGTGGGAGAAGCCTCTACCCCTGTCCCCATTCTGTCCTGAACGAGGCCCTACTTCTGCCTGTAGGACTTACTGCCGTCATGCCTCTGCCTGTCGCACTGACCACACCACATGGACCCGCCTACTACCAGGACCAATATTTTTGGCACTGCGGACAATATCTCTGCCTGCACTGACCCTGGACTTTATATGGACAGTAACCCTGCCTGCTGCCTGGACAATTGTGTTCGCCGCTGCTGACCAAGTCCCTGCCTGCTGCCTGGACCAGTGCTATCCTCCTGTGTACAACTGCGCTACTACAACCACAGGTAATCTTTTGTTTACGCTTTGCTCAGCATAATGTATTTTGGGGTGTAATTCTTGGTATGTGCATGCTATGTGTCCCTGGAACACCTGACGGTGTTCCTTGCATGTTGGATCTCTGTATGTGGCCAGGCTGTGTAGAAGTCTCACACATGTGGTATCGCCATACTCAGGAGGAGTAGCAGAATGTATTTTGGGGTGTCATTTTTGCTATCCAAATGCTATGTGTTGGGTGTTGGAAATATCTTATAAACGGACAACTTTGTGTAAAAAAAATGCGTTTTCATTTTTTTTCCACATTTTTCAAAAACTTCTGGAAAAAAATGAACCGTTCAAAAGACTCATTATGCCTCATAGATTATATGTTGGGGTGTTAGCTTTCCAAAATGGGGTCATTTTGTGGGTGTTTCCATTGTCCCGGTGCTCCAGGGCCTTCAAAAGTGTAATAGGTGGTTGAGAAATGTGATGTGTAATTTATGCTCCTAGAACACCTGATGGTGCTCCATGCATGTTGGGCTTCTGTATGTGGCCAGGCAGTGAAAAAGTCCCACACATGTGGTATTGTAATACTCAGGAGGAGTAGCAGAATGTATTTTGGGGTGTCATTTGTGGTATACACATGCCATGTGAGAGAAATAAGCTATTACAATGCCAATTTTGTGGGGGAAAAAAAAATCTCAATTTTGCAAAGAATTGTGGGAAAAAATACAACTTCAAATAACTCACCATGCCTCTAACTAAATACATTGAAATGTCTACTTTCCAAAAAGGGGTTATTTGGGGGCATTTGTACTTTCCTGGCTTGTTAGGGTTTCAGGAAATGAGATAGGCCACCAGTACATCAGATGTGATAATTGTTTTATGATTTGCACCATAGCTTGTAGACTCTAAAACTTTCACACAGACCAAATCATTTCCACAAATTTTTGGTTATTTTTACCAAAGATATGTAGCAGTATAAATTGTGGCCAAAATGTATGAATTTGCAAAATTTTATCACAGAAATTAGGAAAAATGTGTTTTTTTTCAAAATTTTCGGTCTTTTTTCATTTATAGCACAAAAAATAAAAAACCCAGAGGTGATCAAATACCACCAAAATAAAGCTCCATTTGTATGAAAAAAAGAACAAAAAAATCATTTGGGTACAGTGTTGCATGACTGAGTAATTGTCATTCAAAGTGTGAGAGCACTGAAAGCTGAAAATTGGTCTGGATAGGAGGGGGGTTTAAGTGCCTAGTAAGCAAGTGGTTAATAGACTCCTAAATGTACTTTGTGTATTTCTTCCAAATTTGTGCAGTTATCCAATGTAAATCATTGGCTCTGTGCAGAAGCATCCTATAATAAAGGCCAGTCACTGCTGCTCTCCCTCCTTGCACAGGGTGACTGGTCCTCTCTTTGCCCCCTCCTGTAGTTTTCTATAGGCAGTCTGTGGTCAGCGGAGCCTGCTGGGTCCTTCCCACAGCTCTGCTCTCTGCACAAGCTCTGTATGGCACAATGATGATGTTGCTATTACTTTTACCAGGTATTATCTGAGTTTATAAAGGCATTTGGTGTACACAAACTAGATTTATATTCTTTGTCGCTATTCAGAACTATATTTAGATAAAAGTTTTTGTGCTTCCAGTTAAACTTTAATATACATATATCGCTACATTTTTAATACAGTATATGAATAGCTAAAATTCCCATTATTTGCCTCATTTGTCCTTGTCACTTTAACAGAGTAATAGGAAACCCCAAACTTTTACAGCTGTTACCAGAACAGGAGGTGAGGGAAAGTGTTCCACTAGGGGCCTCTGTTCTGCTGACAACAATCTAGGAGGTGATCTCTTATCATTTTAGAGTGATTTCCTGTCACTTCCTGTTTTGCCTTTAGCACAATACTGCAAAATATTACTGTCAGGATCTGCAAAAGGTTAACTGTTGCGAACATCACAAATAAATATAACAAACAGACTTGGAGGCAATATGGGGGGCAGGAGGGGCATATTTAGCTGAGATTTTCTTTGAGACGTTGTCACACTATTTCAAAGGTTGTGCTCCATTGCCTTCCCAGGTAATAACACCAATCTCTGGCTCAATATCTTGGTACCGAGAGTGTGTAAGGGATTACTGCAACACTTTATTAGTATGTAGCACTACCCCTGCAGGGGTTAAAGATGATTGGGTTCCCCACTCCTGCACAGCCAGGCAACAGGCATGTTCCATACTTTCTCCAGACACAAGAAACAGTTTTTGAGTTTGTTTTTTTGCTGTTTTATTAGGGGTAATAACTTGGATGGGAAATAGGAATTATGGGATGCCCAACTTGATTGCAATAGAAACAGGGACAACTTCCTCCCTATGTACATGCTTTAGAACTGTCTTCCTCCTGATCCCTGACAATCTCTGATTATTGAAGACTCATCCTTATGGACTAGTAACTCTCAGTCCCTTAGAAAGTATCACAAAGTGTTGTAGGCTGCATACCAGAGTATGTTCAACTCCCCTGTAGACACTGACCCCAGCTCTACCGACTGCAGAAAATGCCAGCCCACCTGGCTGCTTCTTCACCAGCCCACCCGACTGCTCCAAAGATCTCCTAAGGCAAGGGAAAGGAAAGTTTAAGGACAACACTGTCTTCCTGAAAGGCTTTCTACACGTGGCAGTCTCTACACTTGTAAGTCCCGGAGTGTGCTGATGTACCCACAGTGTCCTCCTTGCTCCCAATTCTTCTGAAGTAACATTCCTTTCAAACTACACTGCTGTCAGGATCCTCCCAAGCCAGCCCGAGCTCCAGACAGACCAGGGGGTTGCCCTCTAGGGACACTGACAGTGTCCTCAGCACCCCATCTTCCACCCAACTCCCCTGCTGGCATGACTTATCCATATTTAAGGGCTGGCTCAGCCACCATACCAGGCCCACTGCCTGGGGATTGGCCGGGTTCCCCTAAGTATGCAGAACAATCCTCCTGGCCTCTGCCCTCCAGCTTCTAGAAATTTCTCCAAACTTCCAGAACCAGGGGGAGGCACCAGAAACCTGCCTGTATGAGTCATGTAGCCTGACCTGCAGTTAACCCTGGACCCAATTAAGACAAGTTAACCATGAATCAAAACTCAGATTTGGCTACACTCACACTAGTAGTACACTAGTTTATGGTGTCAATATATCCTTTCACAGGGGCATCTTTAAAGCAGGCATTATTTTTGCTGGGGTCACTGCTTAAAGGATAAGTTCACCTTTCTGAACATGTTACACCCAAATTTAGAGTGGAACATGTTAAACGTTCAGCACTAGACCCCTCTGCTCCCTATCCCCCACTCCACTTGTGGAAGCGAGGCAGGAGTCTCCACCCCAAACTCACTGCCTGCCAGAAACCATGAATCAGACTGAGACAGAAGTACAGTTAAATCTCACTTGTTTAAAAATAATAAAAAAAGGTAAACAGAATAAATGTAGACAAAACATAGCCAGCATTCAGGAACCAGAACGGATAGTCAGACAAGCCAATACGTCAGGAAGCCAGAGATGAGCGTAGTAGAACAGCAAACAGGATCTGGATCCAGAAGAAATGTCAACCAAGCAAGTCTTTAACAAGAACACAGGAGAGTGTCTCTAGAGATGTGACCAAGGCGAAGGCAGAGATTATCTGGGCTGGAAGGCTTAAGTAGGCAGGACTGACGAGCAGGATATCATCAACAGGTGAGTCACTGTGGAGAGATAGGAGCTGGCAATTAGCCGACAGCTGAACGACCAGCTCAGAGAAGGAAGGGCTGAGCCCAACTCTGACACTGCCACAATTCAAAGAGAGTGCAGTTGTGCGGGGCTCCACCCACATAGCCACATCATCAATTCACAGATCCCTGTGAACCAATGTTCTACAAGTGCCGACATGCTTTTCAGCTGTCAGCTTGTAGTTCTGAATGAACTACCATGGCGCTGTTGAGCACTCTGGTAGTTCATCGATACTTCCTGTCAGTGTGACACTGCCTGCCTGTATGATGTATAGGCAGACAGCTTACACTGACAGTCTGCGAGAGACCTACATGGCATCAGTGATCTGCTTCTCACTGATGCAATGCTTTCCAGGCTCCTAAAACAAAAAATAATAAATGCACAATTCTTACCTTTTTTTTTAAGGTGAACTTACAGTATCCTTTAGTAAACTGGTAAAGAACAGGTGAGTATGATAGTTGTGGAAGAAACATCTTTACTGAAAAAGCAGGGTTAACCTGACAAAGGAATCAATTGATTCAACTGTATAATTGAAAAGAGTTTCTGAGAGAAATGTGTAGGTTTCCATTGCTGACGTCTGTAAATGTTTGTGACCTGGCTGTAACACTGACTCTCTTTTTTCAATATCAACAAGAAGATATGTATACCACTCAAAGTGGCTCATTACAGGCTCCACTATGACATTTTAGGGTTCTGGTTTGGATTGTTGAACTCCAGCGAATCAGTCAGAAGGGGAAATTGATCACTGCGTTCTGAGCTGCAGCAACATTTGTTGTGTGATGATCACTTCCCGATGATGGCTTTGTGATAAGCCGAAACGTCGAAGGTTACACAGCGTTATCGCGTCTCTTCCACCCTTTCAAAACTACCCGGGAAGCGTGCAGAACTCCGCAAAAGGCGGCTTTCCTTATCAGGGTCGATTACCCTTAACAATCACCTGCTACATACGCTGGGTGCCAGGATTATAAGGCACTTTTAAATGTGAGTGGAACTATTTTAATTTGTGTATTCAATAAACCTGGTTTTACGGCATTGCTCTTTGAAGGTTTTCCTTTGTCATTTCCATCTATGTTTATGAGGTGCACTCTTGCAAAAGACGTAATTTCAACAGGCTCCCTACACCATGGCACAGGAGATGTCAATTTAAGCATGAGCACTTTATTTCATCACCTAATGGGACTTTATTAACCCTTTGTGTGTTCTGCAATTTTTTTGGGTGTTCTGCATTTTCTTTGTGTGTTCTGCATGTTTTACATGAATTTTATCAACCCTAAGCGCAGCAAACTGTTTTTACTGCGAAGAAATTCATTATTAAAATTCACAGGAAAAACACTGAAGTCATCCAAGTCTTTCTTTCAGAAACTGAAACTCAACTCACCCTGTTTACCCTTCCTGGCAGTGACTTAAAGAAGAAGTCCAGCCTGAGCTTTTTAGGCTGGGCTTCTCCTAAGGGTCACAGGAGTGCAATTCGTTTTGCACTCCTGTGACCCGTTTTCAGCAGAGATTGGTCTGAGGTCCGCTCTCCGCTGACGTCACTGCCATCAGTCGAGGCAACACGTCATCCCGACTTCCAAGTCTGGATCCACCAGCTGCCTTGATTAATGGCAGTCTCTGCGACTCAGCGAGCTATGAGATGCTGAGAAGGCCATTCCCCACCTCTCCACAGCTCAGGGATCTGTGAAAACCAAGCCATCGGCAATGATCAGTAGCTTAGTTCTCAGCGCAGAGATGGCGGGGGACAGCTGCAGCATTAGTCTGATGCTCCATCCACATAGGTAAGTATGAGTCTAAAATAAAAAAATACTTCTCTTTTAAGAGTCCTCCAGCTTCCTAATCTCTAATGTAAGCACAGAATAGGAACTCTGGGGGGGGGGGGGGCAAGGTGAGATGGGCTGCCGAGAGTGCTGAGAGATAACAACTATGGTGCTTCTGCTGTGAATTTTGTGGATGAATTTTAACATTTTCTGCACAGCTGGAACAGTTGTGTAAATACTATTGGCAGACTGCATCATACATTTTTTATTTTACCCATAGTTCTGCTTTAAGGGCTCAGCTAACAAGCAAAAAAAAAAATAAAATAAATATAAAACATATATATATGTATACATGTGTATATACATACATATATATATACATATATATATATATATAGCTCCTTAGGGGGTGCGCTACATGTAAATAAGGTCATGCTGTCTCATTTGACTGATCTGAGAGACAAATATTGCATTATACGAATACTTGCAATTCAGACACTTTGGGGCTTATTTACTAAAGACAAATCCACTTTTCACTACAAGTGCACTTCACATGCACTTGGAAGTACAGTCGCTGTAGATATGAGTGGGACATGCAAGGAAAATAAAAAACAGCATTTTAGCTTGCACATGATTGGATGGTAAAATCAGCAGAGCTTCCCCTCATTTCAGATCTTCCCCTCAGTTCTACAGCGACTGCACTTCCAAGTGCACTTGCCGTGCACTTTTAGTGCAGAGCGGGTTTGCCTTTAGTAAATCAACCCCAATATCTCCTCAACCACATAACAGTTCATCACTGACTATTAATGTAATTTTTTTGACCATAAATGCTAAAACAATCTGATTACCCTTTTAGGAATTATATACTAAGTGCTTTCTCAGCTGCCGTCAACTCTGTGGCCCTTTCTACCAACATACACTATGAAATTGGAACAAGAATTATAACAATCAACAAATCGCAACTAATGGCAAGCTACATGGCTCAATGTGATAGCAAAAGTTCAGCTAAAGTGCTGTCAGTTGATGCTAATTATAAACGTCTGTTACTATGATACATAGACCCTTCTTGCATATCTAAGGAAATCCCCCCAGCCTGTAATTTGTTTCAGAGGATGCCCCTTGCAGAGTTTTTTTAGACATACACAGATTTGCTATACAATTATGATGACCCACCTAATATTGAGGAGATCCCCTTTTTTCCACCAAAACCGCCCTGACCAATTGCCACATGAAGCCACTGGACCTCTAAAGGTATTCTGTGGTATCTGGAAACAAGCCATCAGTAGTAGATTCTTTAAGTCCTGTAAATTGCATGGGGCCTCGTTTTTTCAGCACATCCCACTGATGCTTGATGGATTGAGATCTGGAGAATTTGAACACCAAGTCAACACCTCAAACTTGTGGTTGAGTTCCTCATACCATTCTTGAGCCATTTTTGCAGTGTAGCCCTTCCATGAAGGGGTGTACTTGGTCAGAAACAATGTTTAGGTAGGTCATAAGTGTTTAAGTAACATTCACATGAATGGCACAACCAAGATTCCCTAGCAGAACATTGCCCAAAGCAACACACTGCCTCCACTGGCTTACCTTCTTCCCATACTACATCCTAGTACAATGTCTTCCTCAGGTAAGTAACGCACATGCACCCGGCCATCCACATGAAGTAAAAGAAAACATGAAGTGTCAGACCAAGCCACCTACTTCCATTGCTCTGTGGCCCAGTTATGATGTTCACATGCCCATTGTAGGTGATTTTGACTGTGGACATGGGTCAGCATGGGCACACTGATTGGTCTGAGGTTACACTGCTCCATATGCAACAAACTATAATTCTCATTTTTTCTAGTTTCAACACATCAGCTTCATAGACAACATAGACAACATTTTTACTTGCTGCCTAATACATCCCACCAACTTTCAGATGCCAGTGTAACAAGATAATAAGTGATCTTAAAGTTATGGATGATCGATGTATATGATAGAAATGGCCCATCATGCAATGCTGGGCTACTGACTTCAAATGAATCCATCAGAGGCTCTCCTCTGTAATAAATTAGAAAATTCTAGCTAGTAACCCATATCTTTACAAGAAGCTAAATGGACAATGATTCATTTGTGGAAAACATTTGCAGAAATTTGGAATAGAGTCTATCAAACTAGATGCTTACTGCACTGAAGACAAACTTGAAAAGTTTCAATGAATCTAAACTAGATATTTTTACCCTCCTTTTTCAACCTTAGTTAATTACTCATTTAGGATGAGCATACTGCTTAATGTTATAGTTTTCTTTTGTACAGCAACCCCCCTTCAATACCCCTAGTTTAATTTTTTTCTCTCTTTTCTATCTCCTTCCTCCCTGTAAATTATACTTCCCCTAATATCTTTGCAAGACTTGGAGAAGGGGTGACATAGGTACCTATGTGTTCACACTGATACGTTTATTGTCCTACATCCATATAATAGATCACTTTACTTTTGCACAAATAGGGCAACTATAAAGTGGTTATCCCTAAAGATATGTTACCTTTTTGTTTCACAGCATAAGAAAAACTGCACTTTATACAATATGATATTTGCCCAATAAGAAACATGCTTGTTACAATGTTTTTTTTTATTGGTGTTAACCATTTTCTATTCTTATATATTCTGTAATGTTATGACAAACAGATGCTGGAACACTTTCACTAGGTTGCCAGCAGTAGGCGAGGATACAAGCCAAGATGGATACTCTGATTTAGACAATGGGAGAACCAACAGTAAGAAAAATACAGAAACATCTCAAGCTGATATAGAAAGGTGACCGAAATTGTATACTTGGTGTTAAAGTACCTCCACTACACTGACATGTTTTATTCCTTCTTCATATTGGAAGAGAGAGGCTTTAGGATCCTTAAATAAACTGAGGACTGTGAAATGGTATGCAAACCTTACTATACTGTCCAAACCTTACTATACTATAATAAACTTCTATACTGTCAGGGGACTGGGGCAGGGTAAGCCTCAGACATAAGTGGGGAACACACTATAAGAAAATCGGGCGAACAATCGTTTCACAGCAATTTGGAACAGATGAACGAAAATTCGTACAAAAATTCTCGTACGACAAAGGCTTTTTTTTTGTTGTTTTTTTGTTTCTGATCATGCGCAGTCTTTCTTTTCTGATTTTTCTTGTACGAAAATCGTACGAAAACGGTACACAATGAACGAAAATCATCTTGTTCTGTTCCCATATGAGAAAAATTTTGGAGTTTGTCCCTTCGGGAATTTTCGCACGGAAAGTCGGAATCGGCTGTCGAAAGTTGTGTACACAATATGCGAAAATCATACGAAAATGCTTTGGACAAAAATGTTCGCCTGATTTTCTTTTAGTGTGTACGAGCCTTTACTATGTCTATTGTATCCATCTTGGTTTGTATCCCCTCCTACAGCTGGCAATCTAGTAAAGATGTCCTAGCATCTGTTGTTGTGACCTGGTGTATCTCTGGATAATTCGTTTTTTTTGATGTTCTGATCAGGTAACATAATCGTAAATGCAATTTTATAATAAAATAGTATTCATGATTCCTCCTGTATTGAATTGTATTGTAACTGTACTGTTTGCCCTCGTGGTGTAAAGCACTGCACAAATTGTTGGCGCTATATAAATCTTGTATAATAATACTTACTATTATTAATGAATTTATTTTTTTTGTACCATACAGTGCGCTATCTTTCTGCTTCCATTTTTGTATGTATATATCATCTATGGATATACACAGAGCTTGCAAGAATATTCAGAGCTGCCTTAATACCTGTAAAGTGCAGTACATTTGAAGGTTTTCTTGAGGTACCAGCCAGGGCATACTTAGGATTTCTAAATGTGATCATTTTTTTTCACACACCCTCAAGAAACTGAAGCAATAAGGTGGAGTGTACACCATGCTTCACTTAAATGTGGGTGTTGCCAAATTGCACTAAAAGTGGGAGGGGCTGATATGACCCACTACGATATGACCCCATTACTATTCTAGTATGTCTTGTGAAACATTGGGAAACAGCTCAGGTTTTTTCTCTGTATTAGATTTTTTTTTTCTAGATCAACAATCCATTAGATACATTTTCAACTTAAATGTTCCATAACATAGGTATCTATATCCTTGATTTCATAACTACATAGTATTGTATATTAAATCCCTACGTCCTGGTCCACTCAACCAATTACTTCTTTCCCCTTTTCACCCTTCCCCCCAAAACTAAAAAAAAAAAATAACTCTGTATTGTTGTTTTCTATAAAACTCAATATATATATATATTAAAAAAAGAAAAAGTGGGAGGGGTTTAAAGGCATGGTAAAATAAAAACTGAGCCAGCTCCCTATACACAGCACACATATGCCATGGTCCTTTTACCTACAAAGTATGCTTTAATCACTAACAGACATGTAAAAACCTCAGAACACAATTTTTTTAAAAACAAAATCATTCCATGACATATGCTTTTCTGAAAACCACCTACTTTAAGGCCCCTTTCACACTAAGGCGCTTCTAAACTGCCAGTAAAACACTGAGCACTTTTGAAGAGCTTTCTATTAATTTCAATGGAGAGGGGCATTTTTTCACCTCCCTGCTAGCCCAGTGCCCCAGTTTGAAAGCAGTCATTGATTTTAATTGAAATCGTTTTTCGTGAACTTTTCAAGCGCTTTTTTTAGCACGAAAGTGCCTGAAAAGCGCCTCAGTGTGTGAGGGGTCTAACAAAGACCTTTTGGAGCAAACTACTAAACGTGCAGTGGTCATGAGTGGCCATATCTCCCACAGTACAGATTTCCCTTAACATCCCTAAATCTTCTGTCCCAACCCCCCCCCCCCCCCAGTACAGACCATTATAGCACAAACAACTCAATGTGGGTGTTGCCAAATTGAATTAAGAAGGGGAGGGGCAGATATAGTCCACGATATTTGGTGTATTGTCTGTGTTACTTTTCTAGTATGTGTTGTGAAGCATTGGGAAACAGATCAAGTTTTTTCTTTGTATTAGCTAGATATTATTATTTTTTTCTAGATTTTAATTTAACCACTTCAATACAGGGCATTTTCACCCCCTTCCTGCCCAGGCCAATTTTCAGCTCTATAACATTTTGAATGACAATCGCGCGGTCATGCAACACTGTACCCAAACTAATTTTTTTAATTTGGGTTTTTTAATTTTTTTCCTCAAAAATAGAGCTTTCTATTTGTGATATTTGATCACCTCTGAGGCTTTTATTTTTTGCGCTATAAACAAAAAAAGAGTGAAAATTTTGAAAAAAACACAATATTTTTTACATTTTGCTATAATAAATATCCCAATTTTAAAAAAAAATCCTTTTCCACAGTTTAGGCCGATATGTATTCTTCTACATATTTTTGTTAAAAAAATTTGCAATAAGCGTATATTGATTGGTTTGCACAAAAGTTTTAGTGCCTACAAAATATGGGATAGATTTATTTTTTTTTACTAGTAATGGTGGCGATCTGCGAATTTTATCGTGACTGCGACATTACAGCATACCGATCGGACACTTTTGACGCTATTTTGGGACCGGTGACACTTATACAGCGATCAGTGCTATAAATATGCACTGATTACTGTAGAAATGTCACTGGCAGGGAAGGAGTTAACACTAGGGGGCAATCAAGGGGTTAACTGTGTTACCTAGTGAGTGATTCTAACTGTGGGGGGGAGGGGACTGACTAGGGGAGGAGACAGATCGGTGTTCCTATATACTAGGAACACAAGATCTGTCTCCTCCCCTCTGACAAGACGTGGATCTGTGTGTTTACACACATAGATCAACGTTCCTGTTATGTCACCAGAAATTATGGGTGCCCGGGTGCCCGGCACGCGCATTGGCTCACAAGTGACGTGACGGCCATGCGTGCACCCCCTATACCACCGGGAAGCCAAGGATGTCATAAGATGCCCACCCGGAGGGACAGAGTGTTCCTGCGGATGTCATATGACAATGGGTGGGTAGGGAAGTGGTTAACATATGCTTTTCTGCACACCGCCTACCCCCAGCACAAACCCTTCAGTATTGACTGCCCACAGGACAGACCCCATCAGTGCAGACCTAACCCCCAGCACAAACTCCTCAATACAACCACCTCTAAACAGACCCCTCAGTACAGACTAACATTCCTCCCCCCACACACAGCACACTAGCACAGACTCCTCAGTACAGACTCTCCCCAGTGCAGATTCCTCCACCCTTCCAAATACAGACCCCTCAGTACAGACACCCCTCTCCCCAGTACAGTGCAAACATCCCCCATTCCAGACACCTCCCCCAAGTACAGAAAAAAACTCCCCTCTCCCTAAACTCACCATCCCAAACCAGCTGCAGTTCAATGTGAAAGGAAGTCCTCTCCTTGGCTGTGTCATGTGACCAGAGAAGGGGAAAAGGCTTTCCTTCACTTTGAACTGATGCTGCCAGCATGTGCAGACTCTTGTGGAATGGGAGGGGGGCTGTGTCCGCCCAACTTTTTACAGGTGCATAGCATTGTAACATAAAAAAAAAAAACTGGTGGGCATAGCCCCCTCAGAGAGTCAGTGCCTGGAGCAGACCATACCTAAATGCGCCACTGGTACTGGTCTGCCCTGCTGCATGTGTCACGTCTTAGACAGCCTTCACTGTAATGGGGGACTTTTTGACTGAGAACTGTAATTTTTATTCTCCTTTGGTTAGGGCGTGCTGTGGTTTTTTTTCAAAGGAAGAAGTGAGGTGCTGTGACAAAAAGACAGCTCTTTAACAGATTGTCTAATCATCCCAAGCTAAAAGCTATAATCTAAAAAAATACTGGCCAACAGCAAGTGGGTGGATGAGGGGGGTTATTGTCCTAAATGTACTAGTCATGTACTAGTGACAAAGAGAACAGGCAGATGTTTTACTACCATGTAGTGCTATTCCTATAGGAGCCACTGCATAGAATGAGTCCTTTGATCTTTGCCTCAACCTTCTCAAGGACCTAAGCCCCTCTGACACACCAGGTTGAGTGTACAAACATACAATATCAATTCAATGAAAGTAATACTTAGTACCTAATAATAGTGTTATATTAAATACTTAATATACTGTCACCCAATGTGGTTGGTAACTAGCAAAAATGCATTAACAATGGTAACAACACAAATTAGTTTGCAAAGTGATTGACAGTAGGGACTAGGCATCAAATGGCATTTGGTGTCTAAATCTAAAACGGTAACAAGGCCACCTCAAGCACTGTAGTAAGCAGTAGTAAAGGAGGATGGTAGTGGAGCGGTAAGGGAACAAAGCGGGCTTGCAGAATAATCAATATGAGAGAGGTAGTCCTTTGAGATGTTCTTCTATCAGCTTTTGTTGGGGCCTTTTAAGAGCATTGGTGCATTTAAAAGACAGTCCCAGTTAACCTGCATGCAGTATAGATATGGTATAGTCTCAGCACTGGTGCAAGGTAGATGTGGTTCACATGCAGTAAAGGTTGGAATAGGTCCAGTCTAGGTTTGGAATAAGTACGGTATAAAGTGCAGTATAATTGTGGTATGGATTGGATACAATTGGTGTCCTGATCTCAGTGTCTCAGTCCCTTTTAACAGTATAATAACAATGGCAGATAATCAGCAATGGCAAATATCCCTATCACTAGTCCCCAGGATGCCTTCATGACCTCTCACTGTAGAATTGGGACCTCCTCGGTCTATCCCCAAAAGCCTCCAATGATCAGTGGTGGGAAGCTGAGGGTGAGTAGATGCCCCAGTCTCCCTGCAGCAGTGGTGCAGGTGCTGTGATGTGGGTCGTGCTGCAATGCCCCCATGTGTCCTCAGTCCCAGGCTCAGACCTCCACTGGTATGGTCTCCTGCTGGTGGACAAATATCCGGACAGAGGTGCTCTCTCTCTAAATCCCTTGGTGCCAAGAGGGAGAAATTTCCCAGGCAGTTTAATAAAAATCATCTCTCCACTCCTCCTACTGCAGAGTGCCTATTGGAATTTGTAGTGTAAGAAGTCTAATCGTCCTATATTATGGCTGCCATCTCAACTACAACTCCCAGGTATCTCAGTGCATTTAAATAAAGAAAGAAACATGTTTGCGCGCTGCCACCTAATCAAAAAAGAGAATACCACTACCCTAACTCAATAAAGCAGCAGCAACCACTGAATGTGTTCCCACATCATATAGATAAAAACAACATAAAATGTTTTGTGTTGCTGTATAATATCTAGAATTTTTTAAGAAACCAATATTCTCTACGTAATACACACTTGTAAATGCACACATATAGTGCTCCACCCAAAAAAAACATTTTCACGTTCAATTTTGGGTAGAGCACTATATCAGCTCTCGGCATAGACATGGGCTTGCTTGGCTTTACCTCTCCCTTTGCTGACTGGAGGAGAATGGTGCGGCAAAAAATTTGTATTTCAGTAGAGGGAGAGGAGAATAAAAGGCAATGGCGTTTATTTACTAAAGGCAAATCCACTTTGCACTACAAATGCACTGCAAGTGCACTCGGAAGTGCATCTGGAAGTGCAGTCCCTGTAGATCTGAGGGGGACATGCAAAGAAAATAAAAAACAGCATTTTTGCTTGCACGTGATTGGATGATGGAAATCAGCAGAGCTTCCCCTCATTTCAGATCTTCCCCTAATTTCAGATCTTCCCCTCAGATCTAAAGTGACTGCACTTCCAAGTGCACTTGCAGTACACATGTAGTGCAAAGTAGATTTGCCTTTAGTATATCAACCCCAATGTCTCCTTACTGTCCACTATAGGCCACTTGACACTTGACATACGTTCAAAGGCCAGAAAGTGCATTTATTGGTAGTTGGTTACTATGGTGGTAAGTGGCCGCATTCGTTTGCCAATAACGCAACCTGGGAATGGATTAGGTTTACCCCAAATCCATGTTTGACCCAAACCCAAACCTCATCCTTTCTGGTTAATGGGATCAAGGTCCTTCTGTCTGCTGTTAATCATCACAGCCCCTCTGTAGGAGGAATAAATCCTAACAATGATCCAGCTGAGGTTTTTCCAAAAATTAGAATTGTGCTATTTGTCTGGCACCTTACACTTAGGCAAACTTTTTGCTCAAACACAAGAAAACTAGCACTATTTTTTTGGAAAGATCAATTCTAAAATGATTTGTTTTCTTGAATGTCAATTTTCAAATCTTACTGTATCTATTTGATGTTATGTTTCTAAAAAGTTCTGACCATTAGATGCATTGTTCTGGTACTCCACTCAGTCAAGTAAACAAAATAACAGTTGACAGCATTTCACTGACTTTAAATATTACAAGCATAGAATGGTTATTTTTGCAAAACTTTCTTATGGAACAGTAAAATAATCATCAACTTTCAATTAAGTTTACAATACACCACATATTAACAATTTTCTAAGTAAAATTTCTATGCACAGGGTTGCCATTTTTGTCCTCTGGGGCTGCATGAGTGCTGCCAGCACTGGAGAGCTATAGTTCATTGAGGGAACCATGAATGCCAACATGTACTGTGACATACTAAAGCGGAGCATGATCCCCTCTCTTCGGAGACTGGGCCGCAGGGCTGTATTCCAACATAATAACGACCCCAAACACATCTCCAAGACGACCACTGCCTTGCTAAAGAAGCTGAGGGTAAAGATGATAGACTGTCCAAGCATGTCTCCAGACCTAAACCCTATTGCGCATGTGTGGGGCATACTCAAATGGCAGGTGGAGGAGCACAAGGTCTCCCATATCCACCAGCTCCGTGGACAGTGAAAGAGGATTCCGGTGGCAACCTATGACGCTCTGGTGAACTCCATGCCCAAGGGGGTTAAGGCAGGGCTGTAAAATAATGGTAGCCACACAAAATATTGAAACTTTGGGCCCAATTTGGACATTTTCACTTAGGGGTGTACTCACTTTTGTTGCCAGCGGTTTAGACATTAATGGTTGTGTGTTGAGTTATTTTGAGGGGACAGAAAATTTACACTGTTATACAAGCTGTACACTCACTACTTTACATTGTAGCAAAGTTTCATTTCTTCAGTGTTGTCACATGAAAAGATATAATAAAATGTTTACAAAAATGTGAGGGGTGTACTCACTTTTGTGAGATACTGTATATATATATATATATATATATATATATATATATATATATATATATACTGTGTTCTTTCTCTGCTTTACTAAAATCCCCAACAGTGACTGAACTTGGAAACTTGCCAGGGTAACTCAAATAAAATCATAACATCCCACCAATCTCACAGAGGATTTTGGTTTTAATTAATTTATCTCACCCCGGAGGCTTGCGTATGCTGGGTAGAGAAAAGAAAATAGAAATTGTGTGTGCCATGGGTGGTTTTGGGAGTTGTTGAAAATAAAAATAAAGTGGAATAAATAAACATAATAAGCATGATAATAACACTGCCAATCACAGAATTAATGTTCAAAGAGTAATACAATCTGCTGATTTTCTTTTCCGTCAGATTATTTTTTCTATATATCATTTCGATACAAGTTGTTTGTGTATGTAGAACTTGACTGTCTAGGCTTCATACAATGTAAATAATTCCTGGTATATTTGAAGCTTCTTGAGAATTTAAAGTATTTTTTTCCAAAAGTTTCATTCTCCACATTCCATCCCAAATTGTAATCCAGTTCACAACATAACCATAGTCATCGGTAAAAGCTACACCTGGCTAACTGTCTTCTATTTGACTAAACCTTTTACCCATTTGATCTGTACAAAAAGGAACACATAACTGTAGCGCAAAGAGATTCAAGTGTAAAATGATAGATTTTCCATATTAATGAATACAGGTGCTTTTCTGTGCAGAGTCAATATGTCAAGGCAATGCTAGATAAAGTTATTCACATACAGAGAAAGAGAAAGAAAAAGAAAAAATGGGAAGCATCCACGATGAAAAATATATTTAATGAGTAAGTACAGCATACAATTCCTCCTTTCAAAAATGTCAGTTCACATTGAACCTCCATTTTAGATATCGTATAATTACTTTGTCAACATAAGGTAAAGTACTGATGGATGATGCATCAGTTCTTGAAACCTAAGTTTCTGTGAGTTACTTAGGGTAAAACTAAGTGCTTTTACATTGAAGCCTTGGCGATGATAGTGGTTTTATATTTATCACGCTGTCATTTGAGTTGACTGTACCAGCCTCTTCAGAGCAGAAATAAGGACACTAATGGAGGTGTGTCCTTAGTACTCAGAAGGGTCACACATTCATTCTTCTAACATGTTCACAGCACAAATAGCTTTAAGCCAGAAAACAGCTTTGCCCATTTTAAGTAGTAATCTGTTACTGGCCCCCTTCTAGAGCCTTTATATTTTTATATCTTACTTGTTGATTGTTCACATTGACCTGCGTGACACTGAATATGTAGCTTCCCCTTGGTGTTCACCTTTCATATACTACAATGTTACTATTTTTTAACTTTCCCAATAGTAAGTACAATTCTACCTGGACCTTCAAAAGTCCTGCAACTGATTGCAATTCTTTATTTATAAGAAATTCTGTCAAGAATCAATAATAGTCCTGGGTCTCCAGTTCCTTCTTTAATAATACTTTGATATGATTTGTCACAAGCTAGCCTAGAGTATCCACTACATTTTATTACTTAGCTTGCAGCACAAGTCTCATCTTTGAGTCATGAGATCCGCCATGGGAAGACCTTTAAAAAAGCTATATTCTTTACTGTTTGGTTATTACAGAAAGTCTATATTACTCAATAATATCTTTTATAAGGTGTGCTGTCACATCTACACATAGATGTTTAACCCTGATGTAAGTAGAGAACATCCGAGGGCTGGAGGCCATTTTACTGCCATGGACATTGCTTTTCTTGATTGGATGGCAAACGAATCAACAGTAAGAAAAAAGTTAAATTCTTTCTACAATCTTTCGCTTTCAGTGATTCTGAATTAAGCCCATAGCAACACAGGTTCAATTTACTGATCACAGTCGGGCTGCAGTGTAAAACCATGCCATTCCACAGTATAAAATCATTCACGGTATTATTAAATGAATAAATACAACTCAGCCATAAAATAGGCAATAAACACTAATGATATAATAATATCACACATGCCATTATCTTTACATCCATAACAGGTATTTAAAAATCACAGAAGTGCTTTGTTTAAGATACAAATCCTATAATAACTAGATATTTATTTTCAAGGCGAATTTAAAGGAGGATTAAAAGAAAAAAATGTTTAAAACTTTTTCTATAGAAAATATATTTTCATAATTTCTTAAATTTAAAATCAGCTTAGGTTTTTTCTTATAATACATTGAGACAGAATGCTGTAAATTAGTTTCTTGTTTCAAATTATTTTTTGTACATAGTCAATTAATCTATACTGGAAGTGGTTTAAACTGTTTTAGGTTTTGATTATCAGAGCCCTATAGCTCAAGCCTCTCAGGTGTCTGTTTGTAATTTTGAAGAATCTACAAAAATATATTTATTTAATTGTATTTATAACAACCTGGGAACACCAACAGCTGTTTGAGGGTTCCCATAAGGTCTCTAGCCTGCAGTTTGCACACTACTATATACTATGTACTACTGTAAGATTTCTATATATGCAGCATTCTACAGAAATGCAGAGTTTTGAAGTAGCTCATAAATAGGGGATGAGTGAAATTGAAATTAAGGACATTCTAGCAAAATTCACAAATTCAGATTAAAGAGGACATGTACTGTGGATGCATTGCCCCATAAAAAAGGCAAACAGTTGGCAAAGAGCTAAGAAGCATTTCCTGTATGCTTCCCATAGCTGTTCTTTTCCCCATTACTGACCTACCATGCCTTGTTGCACACTGCGTGAAAGCAGCTATCTTGGTAGAAGGGTAAAGCTGGCCATAGGTGGTTCGTTTTTTTCAATAAGCAAACAGGCAGATTCCTCCATCCACAAAAACTAGGTGGATGAAAAAAATCTTCCCATGGGACATTATATTCTGACAGCAGGGCCCAGTGGCTGATCAAGTTTTCCAGCATGTCCCTTTAATAGAAGTCCATGAAACGATCAATTTATTTTGAGCAGGGATGGCCAAAATTCAGTTGGTCCCTGCTGAACTGGCCGAATTTTGATCAATTTATTGTCAGCTTAAAGGATAAGGTCACCTTTTGGAACATGTTAAATGTTTATGGTGGAACATATTTAGGTTGGAACATGTAACATGTTTGTGCAGCTCCAGCCTCTATTCCCTTTCCCCCCTCCCATGACAGTGAGTGGGGGATCTTCTCCCCGAGCCCACTGTCACTATTTGAAAATTATGCAGACGTATAGCCAGTGGCGTTGCTAGGAGGGAGCGGGTGTGCGGGCTGCACCCAGTTGACACATAGCGCTGGATTGTGAGAGGTGCCAAAGCTCTCTCCTCCTCCTCTTTCCCCTGGGCACTCAAGTATCTCTGCTGTTGTTACTGTGTCTTATTAGCTCCTGGGGAGAAGAAGAAAGAATTGTGAGGCAGAGGCAGACAGCTCTGGAGTCCCATAGCCCATTGCTCAGCGCCCACATGTCCCCCGGGAACTGGCACTGCAATAGTCTATTATTGCAACAGGCAGGCGGGGAGAGGTGCCGGCTGCCTATCACAAGATAAAAT
Source organism: Aquarana catesbeiana (assembly GCF_042186555.1). Lineage (NCBI taxonomy): Eukaryota > Metazoa > Chordata > Amphibia > Anura > Ranidae > Aquarana > Aquarana catesbeiana. The sequence goes on from NC_133330.1 coordinate 249,496,475, forward strand.
TTTCCGACAACAAAATCCGATCGCGTCAATTCCGACCGTGTGTGGCCTGTTTTCCGACGCACAAAGTGCCACGCATGCTCAGAAGAAATTCCGACACGGGACAGCTCGTTCTGGTAAACTTAGCGTTCGTAATGGATAAAGCACTTTCGTCACGCTGCAATGTTCAAAATGGTTTAATACAGCGCACTCTCTTCTTCTTTATAATGTGACAAGAATTAAGTCGTTTTGATGCTCATATTCACACACACTTCTCACAAAGTTTTTTCGTTACTATTTATCGGGATTCCCTCAATATATTTTGATTTCTCACATCTGACAACATATTTTTTTTTTTTTGTTTTTTTACTTTAATGTAGATTCTTTTTTTGTGTTTCTCTTTTTTTTTTTTTGGTGATTTTGATTTGTACTCCCGAAAATGTTTGTGTGTTTTTTGTGACAAGTTCCCACAACACCATTGATATGTTGTTCTATTTAATCTGTAGGAGATTGTTTGGTGTTGTTGTCCCTTGTTAATTTCACATTGTACTTTAGAAATGTACCTGAATCGTCACCAACAAACTGTCCTTTTTGGATGAAAACACACACAGGAGAGTAGAATTTACCGAAAAATATTTTATTAAGGGGTCAAAACTATAAACAAAGAGGGAGGCAACGCTGGAGAAACTGCAGAAGTGGGCGAAGCCTTGGACCCCCGGGGCAGACATCAATTATTTAAAAGCAAAATTGGTGGCCTGAGGAGTCCTTATCTAAGGGAGGGCAGTCTGGTCCAGAAGTCCCAGAGATCCGGAAAGCAGCAGATGACATCTGTGTCCCCAGGCTGTGGTCATACAAGAGACTGCAGCTTTTGTCAGACCAGACTGAACCCAGGGCCATCACTCTTTGGTCTTCCTTCCACGCTTCCTTACAGGCTTTGGCTGTGGTGGTGGAGTTGTGGCAGCAGGAGGAGGAGGAGGAGGATCGTCCCTCTCCATGACATCCGTCTTGTGTCAGTTCCCCACTCTCCCCCTTACGTAGGACTTTATAAATCAGGTCCTCAGAAATCTTGCGTTGGCCCTCCTGCATGCCCTGCAATTTGGTGGCAGCCATGCAGGCAAAGGCCTCTTCAGGACTGGGGAAGGCTCTGAGGGACGCCGAAGCCTCCTGGATCAGCCTGTACGCTGAATCCTGCACAGGACTGGGAGTGGCCTTCCTGGCCCTTTTATATGGCAGGCGGAGGGGAGGGACCTGAGACTCAGTCAGGCTGCGACTGGTCCCTGGCTTCTCTTGGCTGCCACTTAGCCCCGCCTCCTCCTGGCTGCCACTAATCCCCGCCTCCTCCTGGCTGACACTAATAATCCCCGCCTCCTCCTGGCTGCCACATTCCACAGCCTCCTCCTGGCTGAGGTCTTCCTGTGTATGAAAAAGGGACATAGTTTTAGTATTGTTTTCATCAATCACACACAATTTTCACCTCCTGACTGCTGCAAATTCAATGTTAACAAATATAACAGACTATCCTTCTGAGCCCAGCATTTTGCATTCTTGTCCCAATTTTGGGTGCCCACTACTGTCTATTGATATGTAAAACACTTTTTTCAAGCAGCAATTAGTGTTCAATAATAACATCTAGTAAACATCATTTATTTATTGACCAGAAATCTGTAGAAGAATGCTATACCTGACTCAAGCTGGGCTCCTCCACTTCTTCCTGGCTGGAAGGCCCAGGTTGGACATCAGAAGCCTCAGCTGGTATGGAAGGAAGAGTGGAAGGAAGAGTGGAAGGAAGAGTGGAGAGGGATTCCCTGACTTCAGTGTGGTCTGACAGAAACCGCAGTCTCTCATAGTACCACAGCCTGGGGACATAAACGTCATCTGCTGCAGCTCCGGACCTCTGGGAATCTGTGACCTTCTTGCGCTCCCTAAGATAAGTGCTCCTCAGGCCACCAATTTTAGCTTTCAAATAGGGGATGGTTGCTGTGGGGACCACCGGCTTCACCAACTCCAGCAGTTTCTCCAGCGCTGTCTGCCTCTTCTGTTTGTGGTTATAGTGGGGGTGTCTGACCTGCCACAGACAGGGCAGCTCTCTGTACTTGTCAATAAACAGGGGCAGGAAATTGTGGTCGTTGAACCCATCCATTTTCTCTGCAAGACACAACACAAGACAAAAACTAATGTCAGGCCAAACTCCCCTAATCTTGTTACAATATAGGCTTCCATTTCGAAGCAGTATAGGCCCAAGTTTAGATCCTACCTTCGTTAGCATGATCGGCGTCTCCGATGCTCCTTCCTCCGCTCACAGATCGTACGTAAGACGCGCGCGTTACGACTTATACACACTGCGCATGCGTATAACTCCGCCCGCCCCTGACGTTCTTTCTATTCTATTCCCCGCCCCTTTTCGTTCGGCGCAGTGGAGGAAGAGCACATGGCGGATAGACAGCAGGATCGTGCTAAGTACAGCAACGAGGAGGAGGGGGAGGAAAGGCCGGAGCCTGAAACGTCCCGATCCAGAAGGAGATTAAAGGACTCAAATATGTCCTTTGGGGAGATGTTGGAGATGGTGGACATCCTGAAGAAGGCCGACTATGATGGAAAGTATGGGCCTTACCCCAACCCCAATGTCAGAAAGGCCAAGATCATGGCGAAAGTGGTCAGAAGTCTGCACCGGAAATTCGGAGTACGACGATCGAAAGATCAGCTCAGGAAGCGGTGGTCGGACCTCAAATTACGAGAACATGAGCAGTACAGAAAGATCCGGAGAGTGCTGCAAAAAAGTAAGTAGTTGTGCTGTGTTCCTATTGTTCTTGTGTTTATTACGTTCGTGCTGCTCCATGTGCTTTTAGGAACTGTTGTACAGTTTAAAATGGCAACTTTCATGTTCATGGGCACATTATTCGTTCGGATCACACATTTTTTTTTCAGACTATAAAATACCATTGTTTAGCCCATATGCATTTGGCCACCATTTTGAGGCCCTATACTTGTCTTCAAAGAATTGGGTTGTGTAGATGGCTTTGTTACTAGAATGAAATGCAAACTAGATTGTGTGTAAGGAGAGGACACTGAGCAGCTGTTTTCACATCTGGACACTGGAGCACTAGTGTGGGACACCAGAACACCATTTTTATTAGGGGGGCACACAGGTGCTGCAGTGTATACTATAGGGGGGGATACATCTGTGAAGCTTGTACCAAACAGGTAAAGTATTGCAGCTTGACAAAGGACACTAAAAAAGCTACATCTTGGAACTCTGCTAAAATAGACAATTGTACCCCACTTCCAAGCAATGTTTCATCTTTCTAGTTCTGCCATCAAATATCTGTGTGCTAATTATACCATTTTTGTTTTACATAGGGGAGAAAAGACTCAGAGGACACCCCTCATCCCAGGAGACCAGAGCCCCCCCCCCCCCCTGGAAGAAGGGGAAATCCCCCCAACACAAGATGAGCAGGAGGATGAAGACGTGGTGGAAGTAGTTACCACAACAGGTGAGTGTCTGCGACCACAGGCTCAGATAAGAGATGGATGGCGGCATTTTTTTTAGACCTAATTTATTTTGTGTTTCCTCTCTTTTTAGGTGATCGTGAGGTTGTGGATGAAGATCCTTTCACATCAGAAAGTACCCAGATCCTGATCGGGGAGATCATGGGGTGTAATTTACAATTGGAAATCATCAAGCAAAACATCAATGATGTTATTCCCAAATATAAAAACATCATTGATGTTTTGGGGCGAGTTTAAAGCCCCTCCAAATCACTTTCTTCTTTTGTGTGCTACAATGTGCGAAATGTTTTTGTGATTTTGCACAAAGCCAAATTTGGAGGATGCACACAGTGTGTCAACATGTGCTATCTGCCATCACGGGAGATCAATGGACACGTTTTGGGGGTGCAACCCCTTCCTCAATTATAAAGTAGCGGTGAGGAAGGGCTTTCTCCCCCAAAACACATCCCTTGATCCCCCGTGATGGCAGATAGCACATGTTGACATTGGGAAATTTGTGTGCATCTTCCAAATTTGGCTTTTCCAGGGGTGAATTCCCCCCATCTGAACGCAATATCAAACACAGTTCCTAAATACTCATGTCTGATATTGCCTTCCAGTTCTACCAAATGTGAACTTTGTAAGATCAAGATTTGTGTCTTTCTTGTGGGTTTTACACAGGCCTGTTTTCTATAAAATGCACATTTTGATTTTGGATAATGACACCACAAAAATTGTTATACAACAAACATGTTGGTTTGTCAGAAAAACCTTTGGTAAATGCACATGTGATTGTGCAGGTATTAAAAAGATTGCTCATCAAGAATGTGTGGATTATTGTCTCAACGCTGCAACACTTTTGGGGTGATGTAATTGTTGTTTTATGAGAAAATGGGGGTAATTTCCTAAGGGGAAATCCACTTTGCACTACAAGTGCAGTTTCAGTGCAGTTGCAAGTGCACTTGTAGTGAAAATTGTCTTTGCATTTAGTAAATAACAGCCAACAGTGCTTTGTATAAGGTTACACAATCACGACATTTTCTGCACTCCACACATTTCTGTCAAGGTCAGCTCAAACAAACACAAGCAGTAAATGTCCACAAAGAAGAGCCTGGGGGGAGATGCCTGTCGAGAACTTGAGGTCCTGCAGGCTTCTCCCTGTGGCCAAATACCGCAGGGTAGCGACGAGCCTCTGCTCCGGAGTGATGGCTTGCCTCATGCAGGTATCCTGCCTGCTAATATAGGGGGTCAGCGAAGCCAACAAACGGTGAAACACGGGGTCCGTCATACGGAGAAAGTTCCTGAAATCATCAGGATTATTCTCACAGATCTCACGGAGCAAAGGCATATGGCAGAACTGGTCACGCTGAAGCAACCAATTCTTGGTCCATGAACTCCCCCCCACCCTGTTCATGGACTGGACTTGTGTCAAGGTCAGGACCCCAACACCAAGCCCCCGCACAGCACGAACTGTACGAGGAGTACGCATACGAAACATGGCTAGAAAACCGTCGGCTGCTCAGAACGAAGTAACAGAACGCACTGAAGAACAGCAAGGCCTGTGAAGAGCGACCTGAAAAACAGCAACGAGCGGACAAGATCGCACAGAAAACTCCGATACAAACTGACTGCACGCACTGAAGAGCAAATACAAACCCACAAGCACAAACTGAACGGCAGAAAACGATCTGAAAGCCACGAGTCTGAAAAAGCGCGAATCGTCTCTCACCAAACTTTTACTAACACGAGATTAGCAAAAGGAGCCCAAAGGGTGCCGCGCTTGGTTCTGAACCGGCCTTTTCTAGTCTCGTCGTACGTGGTGTACGTGACCGCGTGGTTGTCGATCGGAAATTCCGACAACTTTGTGCGACCGTGTGTAGGCAAAACAAGTTTGAGCCAACATCCGTTGGAAAAAATCCGAGGATTTTGTTGTCGGAATGTCCGAGCAAAGTCCGACCGTGTGTACGGGGCATTACACTGGGAGGATTAGACTGGGGGGATTTACACTTGGGGGATTACAATGGGCTGCTCAGTCTAAAATGCTTGGGTCTATTTTTTGTTCCAGTCCAGGCCTGGGTGACACCTTTAAGAAGGAAGTGATATCCGACCGTGATGGTGTCACCCCCATCCTTGACAGTGCATAGATTGGTACACTGGCATAAACCACAACATTTTCAGGGGCCAGTTTGGGGTTCACACCGTGATTGTGTGCTGCCATCCTGCAACTAGCCTGCCCAGCGCCCTGAAGAGCACTGTGGCAGGCTAGACAGGAGAGAGTCCGATGCACTAGCCTGCCCAGTGTCTACTGCTCTGTTCTGCTCCTGCTGTCACTTCACAGCAGCAGGACAGAGCACTGCGGCAGGCTAGAGGGGAGAGCTGTGTTGATGCGCCAGCCTGCACAGTGCCCCGGATTGCTCAGTGACCGGGGGGGGTGACACCATATTTTACTGCACCAGGTGACACCAACCCTAGTAACACCACTGCATGCAGCCGCATCATTCGTTCACAGTTGCCTGTGAATGCATGAACTACAACTACCATCAGCCTATGCTGTACAAATTTGACATTGTTGATGACTTACCTCCAAATTCATTCACAAGTGTAGTCTGCAGGAGTCTGCCATTGCACACCTGATCCACTGATCATGGGTGCAATGCTTTCCAGGCTCCTTAGGGAAAAAATATTAAATGCACTTTTTTTTTCCTGCAAAAATAAGTGCATTTATTATTTTTCCCCCAAAAGGTGGACTTATCCTTTAATGATGATTGATAATTTGATGACTGCTGGGCATAATCAAGAAGCAGCAGTAGTGGTGGAAGAACACAGATTCATAGAATTTAAAAGCAGAGATATCCTTGCACTGCTGGTTACGTGACAGGAGCGGCCCTGATATTTTTCAGGAGGAATTTAAGAAAGAGTATACCAGATAGATGAGTTCTTAGAGAAGTGTGAGCTGCCTCACTTGTCAGCCTCGGATGCTGCCCTGCTCGATGCTCAATTGTCTGAGGAGGAATTGTCAGCCGCATTGGCACAATCACATGATAACAAATCTCCCGGAATGGATGGCCTTCCGTCCGAGGTCTACAAGGGATATGCAGATACATTGTTACTCGAGTTATTAAAGGTATACAACAAGGCATTCAAAGAGAGTACGCTCCCCAGCTCCATGAACAAGGCGATCATCATCGTCTTATTGAAACCAGGTAAAGATGCAGCCTCACCAGATTCATATAGGCCCATCTGACTACCCACAGCAGACATTTAGCTACTGGCTCGGGCTGGCAACCAGATTAGCTCAGGTTATATTGTGCACAGGGACCAGTAAGGGTTTATCCCCACTTGATCTATGGCCCAAAATATTAGGAGGCTTTTCTTGAACCCACAGCTTCCTGTTGACAATCCGGGCAACAGAGCTATATTTTCACTGGACGCAGCTAAGGCCTTCGACAGTGTCAAGTGGCCTTACCTGTGGAAAGTGCTAGAACATATGGGACTAGGAGCTAACTTTATCAGATGGGTTCAATTACTGTATGCCACACCATTGGCTAGGATCAGAATTAATGGGGAGCTGTCGGAACCTTTCTCACTGTTTTCGAGGCACCAGACAGGGGTGCCCTTTGTCACCCCTGCTGTTTGCCCTGGCCTTGGAACCCCTGGCGGCATGGATACGGGGGGACACAAACATAATAGTGTTCAAGTGAAACACGGGCACAGATGTGGTATCAATGTATGCATATGATACCCTACTCTACTTGGGGGACACGCAGGGCACACTACAAAATGTCATGTCCCTTATCAAAGACTATGGAGAACTATCAGGCTTTTCCATTAATTGGAATAAGTCTGTGCTACTGCCAGTTGATCCCATAACAGACTCACTGCCTAAAGGATCGAAGATGGTGCAAATAGTATCTTCTTTTCGCTATATAGGTATACAGGTGTCCCCAGACCCGTCTCAATACATTACTCTTAATCTAGCTCCTCTACTCAGCAAATTCTGTGAAAAATGTACCTCATAGCGCAAACTGCCGCTGTCAGTAGTAGGGAGAATTAATCTTATAAAAATCATATGGGCACCACAATTATTATATGTGTTCAACAATTCCCCAGTATGGGTCCCTTGAAAATGGTTTGACAGGATAGACTCCCAAATTAGGGAACTGATCTGGCGCAAGAAAATAGTGAGGATTAGTTTATCGACACTACAATATAGGAAAGATGAGGGAGGTTTGGCAGTCCCTCATTCCAGAGCCTACTACCTAGCGTCCCAGCTCCAGCAATTGGGGGGCTGGGGAGTGATGGATCTAGTGGACCCCATCCACAGACTCCTAGCCACGCAGGATGAGAATATGACAGCTCCTGCGTGCCTGGAAGCAGGATACATGCACTTGAACCCAGAGGCCCCTATGGTGAGGATGCTAAAAACCTTATGGGCATATACAAAAAAAATGTTAGGAATATGGGGCTTTCTAAGTTACACACAAATATGGCGCAGTGTGAACTACAAAGAAATACTGAAGCTAAAAGGAATTCACTATCTGTCCCAACTATACAATGGACCAAATCTCAAGTCCTTTATGGAAATCCCAGTGGAATTTGACATTCCACGCACAAACTTTTTCAAATACTTACAGTTATGCCACACACTACAAACACAATCAAACCACGCTCCCCTCCAGCTAACTGACCATACATTGATACAAGGGATCTTTATGGAAGACAATAAAAATGGAATGATCTCTGGATGCTATAATATCGTTCTTAACATCATACAGGCTTCCAGCCTGCCCTGTAGGCGAGGTTGGGAGGGGGATATAGCTACCATAGATGGGAAAACATGGTATCTGTGTCTCTCATCTGCCCCTTTGGTATCGGTATCCGCCTCTCAAAATTTGTCACATCTATACATGCTACACAGAGTATATAGGACTCCCATATGGCTTCACAAATGGGGGATTAGGGATACTCCACTTTGTCCAAAATATGAAGGTGATCATGGGGACCTAATCCACATGATGTGAAAGTGCCCCAAACTTTTCCATTATTGGAAGGAAGTCCTAGATGTGATATCACAGGTTTATATGATAACTATTCCATGAGAACCAGTTGTATGTCTATTGGGCACACTGGATGAGGAGGCTTTAAACCCCTCAGCGCATACGGCGGTCTTACGATTGCTGTATGTTGCACGCAAATTAATTGTACAACTGTGGATCACCCCCAGGGTGCCCACTAGGAAGCAAAGGGTGGAACAAGTTAACAAACTACTAATAAGAGAGAAACTAACATACCGACGCAGAAATGTCCCACGTAAATTTTATCCATTATGGCAGGCCTGGTTAGATGTCCCAGGATTGGCACCACATCAGCTGAATAAGGACAGGCGTAGGGGGCTCGTGAAATACGAAAAAGTGTCTATCAATGCTTGGCGACGTTTACCATCCCAAGGGGTACAGAAAACCCTGGTGGGTCGGGATAGCTTATTTGTTCTGGTATATCACACCCTCAGGGTTCTGAGGGAGTTTAATTAACTGTTTGTTTCTTTTTCTTCTCTTTTCCTTTTTCCTTTTTTCTTATAATATTGTATTATATGACAGAGTACTAAAAAAAAAAAAAAAAAAAAAGCACTTAAGCACTAAGGATCTGTATACACTGTACCAATTGACAGTATACAGTACTATACAAAGTCGAATGTTTTATATTTCTGTTTTGCTACTGTATACTGAATGTCATACACCATGTACTGTGAAAGTTAAAATAAAAACTCTTTTCTGATTTAAAAAAAAGAAAGAGTATACATTTGAAAGTACTGCTTTGACACAATTAAAATTTCTACACATCTCCTATACTGTTACATAGCACTGCATTTTATTTGGAGTTGAAGGTATTGATGGTTAGCAAGTCTTCCTTTATATTGATTACATTCAAACATATATATATTTTAAAAACATTCCTTTTATAAATGTTATGCACTGGAGTTTTATATGGATGAATTCACTGATAATCAAAAAACCTCTGCCTCTGTATGGGAACTATTAAAGACCTAATAACCACAATGTGAAAATATTATCAATGCTCAAAAAGTATTAAAAAAAAGTAATAAAAGTAGAACATGTGAAGCCATGTGAATCCACATGTATTCACAATAAAATGTGGCTTATTAAAAAATATGTTAATTATTCAGGCCAATCCCAGGTGATATCTTCATAATCAGTACAATCGTACACAAAGTAGTCTGATATGGACTCTAATTATGATATTTAACACAATCCAATTGTGTTCATAAATGTAGATTATCTCCATAATGCAATTGGGCTGCCAATAATAATTTAACTTTCAACTTTCAACTGCCATGAACAATAATATAGTCATTCTCGTATTCCCAATGCTTCATTAGGCACCTGTCCACTGTAAAATATTGTCCCTTATTCATTGAGGGATGTGCCCTGTTGTTTGCATAACACTGCAAAGGTACTCTCTGCTGAAGTTACAACACACCTTAATCTTAATTAACACATCTTAATATGTCACTGAAAAGCAACTCTTATGTTTGAAAAAGGCCACACATACTGCAAAAAATTATCCTAAAAAATCCAACAGTCATCCTAATAAATCTCAGCCAGGTACTCTTCTTAATGATATTCCCAAAGTCTAAAGGTCAATTCACACAGGTGATTAACACACCCTGAAAATTTAAAGTGATTGTAAAGTTGCTTTTTTTGTAGTAGAAAATAACAAACATGTTATACTTACCTGCTCTGTGCAATGGTTTAGCAGCCCTGATCCTACTCTTCTCAGGTCCCTCTTTGGTGCTCCTGGCCCCTCCCTTCTGTTGAGTTCCCTCACAGCAAGCAACTTGCTATGGGGGCACCCGAGCTGAGCCACAGCTCCCTGTGTTAGGGGGCCTGAGGGGTGCTGTTGCACACAGAGGGTTTTTTTATCTTAATGCATGGAATGCATTAAGATAAAATACCTTCTGCCTTTACAATCACTTTAAGTGGCAAGAATCTGTGGCTTCTATGTCTAGAATGACAGGTGTGTATGAAAAGCTGCAGTCACACATCCCATACAATGCAATCAAAAAGGGTTTAAATCCTGCGCTTATCCTACTCTCCTGGTGAAGGGAAGGCTCGGTTCACATAGGGGCAACCTGACTTACAGCGCAACTTTGCAAGGTGATTTGGAGGCGACTTCAGCGTGACTTTGTGCAACTTACAATGCAACTTAAAGTTGCCTCCACGACAGGTGACTTTGGCTGTGGCCAATCACAAAATAATCAGCTTTGTGGGAGGGAGGGGGTTGCCTGGGTAAATGTCGGAAATACCTGGGTAAATTATTTTCTTCTTCCTGTAAAGTCATTTCAATATAGAAGGAGATCCGACTTTGAGGCAACTTCCATTGAAATCTATGGGTACAAGTTGCCTAGAAGTCGCCTTGAAGTAGTACAGGAACCTTTTCTGAAGTCGGAGCAACTTCATTAGTGTACATTAAGACGGCTCTCATTCACTTCAATGGAATTTCTTATGTTCAGCGACTTGGGGCAACTTGAGGTCTGACAAGTCGGATCCCAAGTTGCTGTAGTGTGAAATGTGACTATTGAAATGGAGAAATCAAACACATAAATAAATAAATGAAAATATATAGATGAAGAAAAGCTGCAACCCAAAAGGTCTGAACCCCTACCATAAGCATATATAATAAAAAGAAACAGGTGTGAAGTTTCTCCGTAATAGGCTTCAGCTTGGAAAGGAGACTCACCCGAGTTTCCTTTCCCAGCTGAAGCCTATTACGGAGAAATTAGTCGGGTGGAGCCCATTGTGAGATGTCTAACCGTTTGAGCTGGTTGGTGCAAACCACCACTCTGTTTATGTGCATTTATTTTTGGTGTTTGGTTGCCTTGATGTAAGTTTTTAGTGTGCTGTTTTATTAAACCCCTTTGTTGAAACATATTGCACTATGAGGCTTTCCTCTTCTTCCCTTATGCTCTGGGATTTATCCTTGAGCTGCCAGATTGGATTTCAGCTTTTTCAAAGATACCAGGATTCCTGCGTCCACTGAAAAACCGGGTCCACTTTTACAGCCTAAGGTGTTGGAGCCTGATGGGATCATTATCCAGTGTCTGATACTGCTGTTATCTGGAATTTGGTTCGTTTTTACAGCCCAGTCTGTTGGAGCATGGTGGGATTATTATCCACTACTACTGTTATTTGGTAAGAAGTTAATCTATGTGGTGATGGGATATTAAAGTCTTTGTGTTTTGAAGAGTACTAAAGTTGCCTTATATTTGGTTCACCCAATTCCCTTGAAGAGCACGGAAGTTTTTCACATACTTGGTTCACTTAGTTCCCTTTCATATAAGGGTTTGCCAGTTGGACATTTTTTTATACACATTTTTTTATGCACCTTTTATGAACTGAATTGTATATTTTTCACTTCATGAGTCATTTCATCCAATTTTTTTATTTATTTTTATACACTTGTTTTTGCAGGAATGGACTTTATGCCCCTAAATTTTTGTCATGTGTATGTTTGCACTGTGAATAATCTTATAGATTAGCGCACCTGTTTATTGTAATTATCTATACAATGCAATGGCAATCAGTGGTTACCTGTGGTTAGGGACAGTTGATTGTGGCTGGTTGAACCCTGTCTGTGTCCAGCCGCAACTATCGCATATAATCACTGGCAGCTCTTCACATACCTCTGTCATTCCAAACCAAGGAATTCTCAGACTCTTGCTGTTGGAATTCACAGGGTGTCATAATCACTTGTGTGAATGGACTTTGTGGACAAAATAACCATCGCTTTTACTTGCAATTATTTCTTTCTACCTCTAGATGTCCTCAATCTTCCAGGTTTAATGATGCCAATCATCATCCAGCGTGGAAAAGTGTGAACATACTGTGGGTGTATGGTGTTATGGACCTGCCCCAGCCCTGAGGGGCACAACTATGGCACCCAGGATCCACAGTGCAATCCAGAGATCGGTTCTAACATCATCACTTTTGTGCTGCTCCCTGCATGGTAGAAAATCACTCCCCACTGGTGAAAATCTGAAGAGGAAAGGGACCCTGTGGCTCACAAGACCAGCCTAAAGAACTGAAAAAGGAAGTATCAATTTACACGTGAATTGGTGTTTTTTGGCTTAAAAAATAATTGTTGTCCTTTCTCACTACATAGCTAGGAGATTTTCTGTACAGTTAGTCCTACCCTCCTTCAGTATGCCCTTAGTTTTTATTCTGAGCATATGTAATTGCTGGAGCTAGACATCTTACGATTTTTGTGACCTATCTGATTTTCACCTGTTATGATCTGCACAAGTTTTGGATTAAAGCTTTCTATGATCTGCAAAATGTGATTTGGATCAAGTCACTGTCTGCCTATACTGGTGAGACTGCAAGGAACAGATATCTCATCTTAACTAGATCCAGGTAGCAGAGTAGTCACAAATCACTTAGCTCCAGGAAAAACATCATCTATAGCGCTGGAATGTACTCTGAAATGTGATATGGACACTGGATTTACAGCAGCTTAGGACAGTGCAGCCTTTGTCATACATGCCTGTGCATGCCTGCACGCTAATAGCAGTACAACACCTTACAGCTTATAAGACAACAATACTGCTGAGTTATGTAATGGGACTATGCTATAAAAGCCAGTGTGTGCATTATACACGTATACAGTAGAAGCTGTCTGCATTACCACATGCTAGTCTAATTTCTTCTTATAATACCTTCTCAAACAAGTGAGACAGAAAGCTGCCTGTGTTTCACAAACAACCACCACACACTGAGCCAAGCAACTAATACATTTTCAGATACTGTCAGTTAATTCTTTCATTATCAGCACAATGTCACAGCAAAACATTAGATTTTTTTGTGGAGCCCGAAACACAGCAGGAGTCAGAACTCTTTCCAGATCAGGAACTAAGCAGACAAAGTAAATGCTTGGTTAAACCAGTTTGGAAGGTTCAAAAGAATTATGAGTCTAACAAAGAAGAATTGCTGATTAATCTTAATCACTTATGGTCTAAGATAGTTGATTACATGTTATTCCTTTTTCTCAGCTTTTTCATGAGGTACTGCAACTAGAGGAAACTCTCAAACAATTCATTGTAACCTATGATGCCGCATACACACGAGCGGGATTTCCGACAGAAAGAGTCCGATGGGAGCTTTTCATCATATATTTCGATATGTATGCCCCATCGACGGAAGTGATCGGTCAGGTAAAACTAGCGTTCGCAATGGAGATAGCACATTCCTCACGCTGCAAATTCTGTGATCTTTTAATGCAGCACATTCTTTTGTGCTTTATAATGCTAGAAGAATAAAGTTGTTTTGCTGCTGATATTCACACAGAGTTCTGACAAACATATTTCTTTATTATTTCTCTTTTTTTTGGTGTGTTAAGTTACCACAATAACATTATTATCTTGTATTTTGTAACCTCAAGGAGGTTGGTTGGTGTCCCTTGTTAATTTGACATTGTATTTTTGAAATGTACCTGCATACTCACAAACAATCTGTCCTATTTTTATAAAAACACATAGGCAAGTATTTTCAGAAAATAAACTGTCCATTTATTCTGGGTAACAAAATAAAGAGGAAGGCAACGCCGGAGAAACTTTTTTAATTTGCGAAGACTTTTGGCCCCAGGGCACACATCAAGTCTGTGGGAAAAAAATAGTTATCTTAAGGAGTCCATATAATTTTGAGCCCAATCTGGTCCAGGACTCCCTTCCCTTGATCAGGACCAGCAGCAGATGATATCTATGTCCCCAGGCTGTGGTACTACACCAGCCTGCGTCTTCTGTCAGACCAGACTGAACCCAGGCCATCACTTTCTTCTCTTCCCTGCAGCCTTCCCTCCATGCTTCCCTGCAGCCTTCCCTGCAGCCTTCCTTGGAGGCTGTGGCTCTGGTGGAGGACTTGTGGCAGGAGGAGGAGGATGGGCGAGCTCATATACATGGCTGTTCTCTGTCAGCTGGCCCCTCAACCCCTTCTGAAGGGCCTCAACAATAATTCCCTCACAGAGGAAGCATTGGCCCTCCTCCAATTTTAACAATCTTGTGGCTAGATAGCAGCCATAGGCCACTTCAGCGTCGGGTTGGCTTCTGAGGACATCAGTTGCTTCCCTAATGAGGCCCAGTGCTGCCTCCTCCATGATCGTCCCCTTCCTGGGCCTTTTTGTTTGAAGACGGAGGGAAGGCACCTGGGATTGGGTGAGGCTCCTACTGGCTGACACTGGGCCCGCCCACCTCCTGGCTATCACTGGGCAGGGCCACCTCCTGGCTGACACTGGACATGGCCACCTCCTGGCTGACACTGGGCATGGCCTCCTCCTGGCTACCACTTTCCAGACCCTCCTCCTGGCTGAGCTCATCCTGTGTATAAAAAAGGGACACAGTTTTAGGTTTTGCTTCATCAATCACACACAATTTTTAGCTCATGACTTGCAAATTGAATGTTAATAAATAGAAGACTATCATTCTGACCGAGCATTTTTCTATCTTGTCCCAATCATTTTTGGGCATTACTGTCTATTCATATGTAAATCACTTGGTTTTAAATCATTAATTAGTTATCAATTATAACATCTAGTTAACATCATTAATATTAGGACAATAAATATGTAGTAAAATAATATACTTGGCTCCAGCTGGGCGCATCCACTGCTTCCAGGATGGAAGGCCCAGGTTGTTCCTCGTCAGCCTCTGCTGGGGTTGAGGGAAGGGTGGAGGGAAGGCTGCAGGGAAGGGTAGAAAGTGATTCCCTGGCTTCAGTCTGGTTATCCAGAAACCGCACTTTGTTGAAGTACCACAGCCTGGGTACATACACTTGCGCTGCTGATGCTCCTGATCTGAGTGATTTCTGGATCTTATTATGCTCCTTCTTATACATGTTCCTCAAGATCCCAATTTTCCTTTCCAAAAACTGGATGGTTGCATCAGGGACCCGAGTCTTGACAAATCCCAGAAGTTTTTCCAGTGTTGACCTCCTAGCTTTGTTTATTATCATATAAGGTGTTTTTCACCTCCCACAAATTCCTCATCTCCCTGTATCTGTCTATGAAAGTGGTCATGAATTCTGGGTCCTTAAAGTGATTCATCTTTGCTGTAAGACAATACACAAGACAAAAACACTAATGCCAGCCTAAACTCTCATTATCATATCCCAATATAGGCCTCAATCTTGAAGCAGAATAGGTCACTGTGATGGGCCAAGTTCAAATTTTACCTTCTTTTAGGATGCTCGCCACTTCTGTTCGTTCTTCTTCAGCACACAGATCGTACGTACGACACATGCATGTTAGCTTGATATACACTGCGCATGCGTTAAACTCCGCCAGCGTCGCCCGCCCCTGATGTTCTTTCTAGAATATTTCCCGCCCCTTCTCTCTTCGGCAAGCGGTAGGAGTAACATGGCGGATAAAGAGCAGGCATGTGGTAATTCCTCTAACGAGGAGGAGGAAAGCCCAGAGCCCGAAACGACCCAATCCCAGAGGAGGAGATTTAAGGCCTCTAATATGGCCTTTATAGAGATGGTGGAGATAGTGGACATCTTGAGGAGGAATGACTATGATGGGAAGCAATTAAGGAAACGCTGGTCAGACCTGAAACTGAGGGAGCAGGATCAATATAGAAGAATAAAGAGAGTGCTTCTAAAAAGTAAGTACTTGTCGTGTGTTCCTATCATTATTATTACTTTGCTAATCAACAATGTGTGGCTTCTTTTTTCAATGCTCAATACCAGTTTTGGAAGTAATTTTGTGTTTACAGTGACAATGGGGCTTATTTACTAAAAGAAAATCCACTTGGGGCTACAAGTGCACTAGGAGAACCTAGGAGACAGCCAAAAAGAAACACAAGCAATAAAGAAAATGCTAGATTTTATCAGATCTTATTTTTATATTTTTCAAAAAATATTTAGACATTGTCTGGCATTGCAATGCCCCCCACCCGTAAAATAATTGACATATTTATCCCGAGCTTCATGGGCGCTTTGGGGTGCCAAGCCAGGATGGCCAGTATCCAGGTCCATCAGAGGATTTGAAGGAAGTCCGGCCTCAGGCCCAACTGAGGCAATATAATTGTGGGCATTTTTTCTTAAAAAATTGTGCAATATGCAGCAGGATAAAATGATGTGGTTGAGTTTGTATTCCACCATGTGTATGGCTGTCAGAAACAGGCATAACCGGCTGGCTATTATCCCAAAGGCATTCTCAACGACTCTTCTGGCTCTGGCCAGCCGGTAGTTAAAAACCCTCCTCTCCAGGGTGAGGGTCCTCTGGGGGAAATGGCCTCATCAGGTGCTCACCCAGACCAAACGCTTCATCAGCAAGAAAGACAAATGGGAGTCCTTCAACGTTGTCCGCATCAGGTGGCAATCCCAGGCCACCACTCTGGAGCCGTTGGTAAAACTCAGTCTGGGTGAAAACTCCTCCATCCGACATCTGGCCATTCTTCCCCACGTCCACATAGAGGAACTCATATTGTGCCGACACCCCAGCCATTAACACTGTACTATTAAACCCCTTATAGTTATAATAGTAAGACCCGAATGGGGTGGTGGCATGATGTGGATGTGCTTCCCATCTATAGCCCCTCCACAGTTGGGAAAGTCCCAACGGTCGGCAAAATGGGAGGCCACAGTCTGCCATTCCTGTGGCGTTGAAGGAAACTGTGGAGTCAAAACAGAAAAATATATATTAGTACTTTTGCACATAACATTGCAAGCAGATTAGACACAAACATTCTTGGCCAATATCAGTATAACCGTTATTTTAAGGAGTATTTTAAGACAAAAATATGAGGTCCACTTATCAGATTCCCCCCCCCCCCCTCTGATGGCCCATTGTAAAACTTTTAGGGGGGGAGGGTTCGAGCTGAGTTTGGGACCCCAAAAAAAACCTATGGCACTCTGCCTGAATTTAAGGAAAACAATAACATTTGTACACATTTTAGGGGGTGTTTAGGGTAAGCACTACAATGGAGCTGACAAAATACATTGTTAAGTGACTAGGCTATAGGTGTATATGGGCCCAGGATAGCATGCTGGGGAGGTTAGTAAAGGCAAATATGAAGGACAAAAAAGGAGCATTAAAAGATTACAGCATGCATGAGAACAAAGGGGACATTCATAGCATATTACAATCATGGTAATTATGGAATGAGGAAAGAAATACAAAACATTAGCAAACATTAAATACATAGAATGTGATGTTAAAGGAGAAAACTTACCCTAATATAGCCCTTCTGCAGGACCTGAATTATAGCAGAACAGGTCTCTGGGATAATGATCCCCAGAGCCTGGGGGGAGATGCCTGTCGAGAACTTGAGGTCCTACAGGCTTCTCCCAGTCGCCAAGTACCGCAACGTTGTGACTAGCCTCTGCTCCCGAGTGATGGCTTGCCTCATGCAGGTATCCTGCCTGCTAATATAAGGGGTCAGAAAAGCCAACAGACGGTGAAAAATGAGGAAGTTCCTGAAATCATCAGGATTATTCTCCTGGATCTCACGAAGCAAAGGCATATGAGAGAATTGGTCATGCTGGAGTAACCAATTCTTGGTCCATGAACTCCTCCCCACCCTGTTCATGGACTGGGCTAGGGTCAAAGAATGAACTCCAACACCAAGCCCCCACATAGCACGAACTCTATAACGAGTACATACCCACAGCATGGCTTCAAAACGGTCGGCTGGTCAGAATGAACTTACAGAATGCACTGAAGAACAGCAAGGTCTGTGAAGAGCGAACTGAAGATCAGAAACTCGCGGACAAGAACACACTGAAAAAACAGATGCAAACTGTCTACATGCTCTGAAAAGCAGATACAAACCCACAAGCACAAACTGAAGAGTAGTAACGGACTGAAAAGCACGAAAGCTGAAAAGCGCGAATCGTCTCTCACCAAACTTCTACTAACACGAGATAAACATGAGATTAGCAGAAGGAGCCCAATGGGTGGCGCGCTTGCTATTGCACTTCCTTTTTCTAGTCCCGTCGTACGTGGTGCATGTCACCTCACCCACGAACTTTGGTGTGACCGTGTGTAGGCAAGACCGCTTGAGCGGAATTCTGTCGGAGTTCCGTAGGACAAACCTTCGGAGTTTATTCCGATGGCAAAACTGGTCATGTGTACGCGGCATCAGAGTTATCAAAGACTATTCCATAGATTTTCTAATCTCCTAACATGGTACAACACAGAAGAGTCACAGGAAGAAGGGTTTTGATGAGCATAATCTAGAGAGAGACAGTTTAGTACTAAAAGACAAAGGTGAGAAGTGAGAAGTGAGAATCACTCTACATCTACGAGACACTCCTCCAGATCTGGAAAGTCTCTACAATCAAGATCTTCCACTCTAAAAAACGTATTAAAGCCTGTGCCAATTACTGAAGCTTCTAAAATTCAGGCAGCCTTTGCCCGAAAGAAAGCAGAGATGGAAGCAGAAGCCACAAAAACTGCACACAAGGAATCACAGGTGAAGGCAGAGATGGAAGCAGAAATTGCACGTTAGAAAGCAGTGATGGAAGCAGAAGCTGCAGAAACTGCACTCAAGAAAGTACAGATGGAAAGTACAAAGGTGAAAGCAGAAGCTGCAAGCAAGAGAGCAAAGATGGATGGTTTGGAGAAACAATGTGAACACACTATAGCTATGGCAACGTTAAAGGTTATAGCTAGTGAAAGTGAAGGATGTAACAGCAGCAGACACTCAGTTGCATTGTATGCATCATACAGTATTCCTCACCCTCTCTCCCAAAACATCAGCTCCCAGCCCCAGCAGCTGTATCCCTCAACCAAGGTCAGTACACTATGCCTACCACCTCTTAAGACAATCTTCCTATTCACCAGTATGCAGATAATAGACAATACATCTTAACATGAGGCTAGTGTCAGTACCAGGAATCGGGCTGGACCTTTAAGGCTGAGCAAAAGTCAGACAGTCTTTGCTGGTAAACAACAGTGATTGGTCAGCTCCTTGCTGCCCATGTTTAAAGCACCTGTTTCACATGATAGCAGTGCTCATGATAGTGGATGCTACCTGGTGTGCTCTTACTTGACCAAGCTCGCATTTGTTTCATGGATTATCATGTTTGACCCAGCTTGCTCTGATTCTACTCTCTTCACTGTGATTCTGTACTGTTCTGGACTCTGATCTACTCGTTTGTGACTTGGTTTATCTCGACTATGCTTCTGCCTTATCCTCCTGTGTCATCAGAATCTCAGCTACTTCTTGACCTGCTCAGACCTGCTCCATTTATGCACTTGTTGACATCTGCGGTGGTGCACCAAAAGTTTCAGTCAGCATGCTTTGCCTATGGTCCTGCTTTTGTGCTATCTATTATATCAAAAAATGTGTCCAAATATAAATATTTAAAACATAATAGCACTTATACTGCAGAAGAAAAGAATTGGAGGCAAGTTTTAATTCATTGATCCAGACGATTAACCATCTCCACAACACTTGTATGACAATCCCCCAAAGGAAGTTCACTTACCTATATTACTGGATATACTGCATATCTTTGGGTGTGTTGTTGTCAGCAAGGCTCTGTGAATCTTCATCCAATATTGGTGGGTAGGTGTATGGATGTCAGGTGGCTATAATCAGCAATCACTGCATCTTTCCATCTATATATTGCTTGTTACAAGCAGAAAAAAAGGGGTGCACATAATGTAATCCAATTTTTCAAGAAGATGTGTTTATTCAGTAACACCTCATAGATGTACACTTACAATAAAAGCATATGTTAAAAGAATAAATAGAATTATAATGATGAAGTCGCTCCCTCCTGATATACCTCTACACCGCTACAGCGGTATTCCCGGGTGAGGCAAACTGGAGAGCCGACAGTGTGATTCAGTAGTGTGGGTTGCTGCATGATCAGTTACTGAATAAACACATCTTTTTGAAAAATTGGATTACGCTATGTGCACCCCTTTTTTTCTGCTTGTAACGAGCAATATATAGATGGAAAGATGCAGTGATTGCTGATTATAGCCACCTGACATCCATACACCTACCCACCAATATTGGATGAAGATTCACAGGGCCTTGCTGACAACAACACACCCAAAGATATGCAGTATATCCAGTAATATCTGGTAAGTGAACTTCCTTTGGGGGATTGTCATACAAGTGTCACGGAGATGGTTAATCGTCTGGATCAATGAATTATAACTTGCCTCTAATTCTTTTCTTCTGGAGTGGATCACCGTTAATCTCTTTTTTGCATTTTTGCTTCCTATTTTATCAAAAGTAGACTGTGCATCAAGTCTAAAGACTCTTGGATTTTATAAGCGCTATTAGTGTTTTAAATATTTATATTTGGACACATTTTTTGATATATTGATTTTCCTATTATAGTAGCAGCTTTGTAGATATTGTATCTTTACCGTGAGCACTGAGGGAGAGATATCTACCATTGTTGGATCATTTCTCATTTGTTTGTCAATGTGCTATCTATTATTGAACTTTCTGCATATGTAGCACTTCTGAACTGTTTTACTGTCAGCTATACTTCTGACCTGGCAGCTAGTCAATTGCCTCCTACCAAGTACACTGCTCCACAGCTGCAACCCAACATGTCAATCGACTCTGAGCCAGTGTCATCAATGAACACCTTTGCACCACCATACCTCCCAAAGTCTATCAATCTCAGCACACCAGTCAATGTAACTAACGTTGTTCCATGTGCAGCTGTGCATCCAAAGTCTAAAAACTCAGACATGTCAAAGTTTAGTAAATACATGCTCCACAAAGTGTTCACCAAGAGAGGTCTCACTAAGTTTGAGGACAAATCAGAAAACTACATAGGGTAAAAACCCACATTCAAAGCCAATCAATGAACTAGATATTACAACTACAAAAGAACTAGATTTGCTTATCAGGTGGCTAGATCCTTAATCTGCTGAACATATTAAAATAGTTAGAGCTATTCACATTGACAACCATGTCACAGGTATTAAAGCTGCTCGGGATAGACTTAAGTGTAGCTTTAGCAACCCAAAAGCTATTAAGGATGCTTTATTTAGAAGATTGAAAAGCTTTCCAAAAATATCTGGCAGGGACATTCTAAATTTTGAAGATCTCAGTTACCTCCTCTGGGAGTTTCAAGTCACCAAAGCTGATATCCACCTATCTGACCTCAGTTACCACTCGTGGGGTCAACCCAATAATCTACAAGTCACATTATGGTATATAGGAAAAATGGGCATCATGTGGATCAAGGTACAAGGAAGAAAATAAAGTATCCTATCCTCCCTTTTCCTACTTCTGCAAGTTCATTAGGACAGTTGGTGATACTAAGAATGACCCAAGTTTCTCCTATAGGGAATTCTACCCTCTTGGTTCACTGTCTCACTCATATCACATATTTATTATGATTTATTTAGTAAAGCAACCCGGTAAGCATTATAGGGAATAATTTAAACAATTGTAAACGCTAGTGATTTCACACATGTCTACTTACTTTCACATTTTGGATAGGATTTTAGAATGTACTATGTATCCTTACTCAATAAAAAAACATGGGAAAGGAACAACACATATTCTTCTAGTTTATAAATAAGTTCTGGATTGAAGTATTTCTTTACAAAATTCAACATACATTATTATTTATCTTTTAGTCTCAGAGACAGATACAAACCTATGAGGGTCTGTAGTACATGGTCAAATGGTTCATCATAGAAATGTATACTTTTTATATGGTGTTTGCATTTAGAATGTGTATCATTAAGTCTAGTAGAGCGTATATATGATTTAGAGATACACTAGTGCAAACACTTGTATTTTATGAACATGAACTTTATG
Organism: Aquarana catesbeiana; assembly: GCF_042186555.1. Classification (NCBI taxonomy): domain Eukaryota; kingdom Metazoa; phylum Chordata; class Amphibia; order Anura; family Ranidae; genus Aquarana; species Aquarana catesbeiana. The sequence continues at coordinate 249,518,754 of NC_133330.1, forward strand.
TTTAAGACCAGTACAGTGAATCACAATGTAAGGATTAAATGTACATTTCAAACCAATCTATAGCTTCTGCTATATCAGATAATGTATACTCATGTAGAACATCCTAGCATGAGGTAAGACATACCTATCCAAAAGTCTTACATGGTTAAATACAACTACTACTACTAATAATAACAATTATTATCAATGATTATTATTATTATTATTATTATCAACAGCATTAATAATACTAATGATTTATTTGCAGTACTGTACAAACATATGGGGCCACAGGAAAGGATGGTTGAAGTGTAACATCCCTCTTCAGTGAAAGCATACAATCACAATCGCTATAAGCACAACCCAACTAACTACTGAAAAGAAATGATTAGTATTTAAAGTACAGCTATATTGTGGTGGCTGTGCCCAAAGAAGTGGAGTGTCATGGCCTCGCTACCAGTATCCTTATCACCAACTTTCACTGCAGTACTTAATAAGAAACTCATACTCAATGACGAACTCAAATCTCAGGAGAATAGCAATCCTCAGAGGGGCAAGATTGGATGAGATATGTCTTGGGCCTCATTCACATGACCTTACATCCATAGTCTGTGAATGGGCCATGTTTATAAGTGGCTGAAGCTGCCAGGTGTGTGCTGGCAACCCATTCATGTCTGTGGGATTGCATTCGCTGCATGGACACACATGCAAACTCTGATGTAAGAAGGCTCTGCAGACTCTGATGTAAGAGGCAACTCTGCAGACTCTGATGTAAGGAAGAACTCTGGGAACTCTAATTTAAGAGGGAACAATGGGAACTCTGATATAAAGTGAGAACTCTAATGTAAGAAGGAATGCTGCAGACTCTGATGTAAAGGAGAACTGTGATATAAGGGTGTCTCTGGTACCCAGAGCATCCCCTTACATCAGAGTTTGCAGAGCCCCCTTACATCAGAGTCTGCAGAGCCCCATTACATCAGAGTCTGCAAAGCCCCATTACATCAGAGTCTGCAAAGCCCCATTACATCAGAGTCCACAGAGCCCTGCTTAAATCAGAGTGTGCAGAGCCCTCCCCTTACATCAGAGTCCACAGAGCCCCATTACATAGGAGTCTGCAGAGCCCCCTCTTAAATCAAAGTTCGCAGAGCCCCATTACGTCAGAGTCTGCAGAAGCCCCCTTACATCAGAGTCCACAGAGCCCTATAACATAAGATTCTGCAGAGCCCCTTTACATTAGAGTCTGCAGTGCCCCCCCTTACATCAGAGTTCACAGAGCCCCATTACATCAGAGTCTGCAGAGCCCCCTTATATCAGAGTCTGCAGAGCCCCCTTACATCAGAGTCTGCAGAGCCCCATTACATCAGAGTCGGCAGAACCCCCTTATACCAGAGTCTGCAGAATTTCTGCTCATATCCATAACAAGAGTATTTTTGCTAGTTTGTACAAAAAATCCAGTACTCTGAGATAAAAAATACCATATATCAGAATTTATTTACATTCACAAATCTTTCTCTAAAACTACAAGCAGAAGGATAAAGGGAATGATTCATGTTTTCCTGGACATACTTAGGAAGAACTTGATACTTTTCTCCCTAATGTCTGAAAACATAAATATGTAATTATATAAGCTGAAATCTAGGCATGGCAAAATGATTTGAGGGAAAATGCTTGCAAAATGGATCACATTTGTAAAAGATGAGAATTTTAACTCAGTTTGTGCAATGAAAAGTGCATTTGTCAGAATAAAGGCAATTTTTTAAAATCCATTTGTTACAATTTTCTAATGCTCTGGGCACAAAGCCAGCATTGAATCATCTAATGTACTACATGTGAGTGGCAAAGCAGTTGGTTACAAGGTCTTTTTTTGTTTTCACTAAAATTATTCACTTACAAAAAAAATGTAATGGACCATGTCATCCCATGATTGCATAAAATGAGAGTTCTTATTGTTTTTGAACAAAGTTGTGCACAGATTACATACATGTGCTTAGTATTTTTAATGATAATGGTTTATTTATTATGATTTTGTGTACCACTCAAATCAAGTGTATGGCATATCAGAACGACTACAGTTAATCATCATCATGATCTTTAATGCTATGGGACTGAAAGTCATTCACATTAATCGTTTCTGCCTTAAGTCTTTAAAACAAAACTAATTCCTAAAATTAACTTTCAGCAATAACAATGCCACTTCAACAGAACAAGGAATTATAGGTAGACACTAGACATGAATGGAGGGCAGGGACAATTGTTGATCAGTTGAATTTTTAAATTTCCTTATGCCTATAAGTGATCAGTACTTGTCAAGAAACATCATGCTTGCACTTAAAACAAAGCTCGAGCCTCTATTGTCTGGTAAGAGATATGTTAACATACAGTATATACAATTTTTTTTTGCCATTCTTTAAATGAATTTCTACCTAATACTGACTCAATTATATGATATTCATCAAATATATGTAGAATACATTACTAGTAACTATTACCATGATACAGTAAGTGTTTGTCATGGCCAACTTATAGTAGTCCATTACGAGTGATTAAAAGTCAATCAGTGCTAGCAAAAATGCATACGTTTCACTAACCACCAAGAATGTAAAAAGTATTTCTTGCACTTTAGTGGCAATATTATTGCAGAGCAAGAGCCTTCAATAACAACTTAAGGTGCACATCACTTGCCCCTCTCTAAAGATGGGTACATTCTTGAGCTGTAACCTAAGTAGCAGTCTGCTTTCTTTGTTATAGAGAGAATCTCACCAAGGCATAGACTTGTTGCTATTTTTAACTAGTGGCTCTTCTGCTTGCAGAACTCCATTTCTCAAACAAATATTCTTAAAGGACTTCACTGGGAGGGGAACAGTGGTTCTTGTGCAAATGTCTCTAAATCTGTTCAACCCCAAGTTCTCCCTATTTCGAAACTTCTTCCTTCCTTCCCTGGCTGTCCTTGGCCTCAATTCCCTATGCATTTGCCAGCAACCTACACAGGTTCCTTTATAGTACAATTAAAGTAACAGGAGTCTAAATCATTGTGTTTTTGTTAAACCAGAGACCTTCCTACCTTGTTTTTTGCCATTAAGGAGGAGCACACAAAAACTCTGGGGGGTTGATGATACCATACACTCTAGGTATGAGGGACACTGCACTGTGTCAACATATTGACTCACAGCCAAAATCTTTTCTGAGCGGTCAAGTGAAAATCCTCACTTGCCAATCCTCCACTCTCCACACCGACATTGATCCCAGTGCATTGGCATGCTCTCTCTTATATGGGATAAATCCACCAATTACAGAAAGAACAGAGCACACAAAAAGTCCTTGAAGAAAAAAAAACACCTTAAAACATCCTAATTAACTATTTCAAGATCTTTAGAAACATTAAACTTTTCTTCTCTATATAAAGTAATTAGAAAGTACTGCAGTTTTAATTAAATTGTAAAAAAAAACACAAACAAAGCAAAGTTGGCAATGTAATTCATGAAAGATATTTTAACAGAATCACTCATAGGACAAAAAAAAGAGAAAAACAAAGAAACAAACAAAAACAACAATTGACAATCATAAAAAATAAGGTGAGGTCAGAGCAGAATATTTTTTGTACCATACCAATGTAATAGGCTTTTATCTTTATATTTTTAGTTTATTGTATAGTTTGCAATGACACAGCAGGGGGGCTTGTCCAAGGAAGATGGGTTTAATTGCTTAGAATCTTTGGCAACATTAGATTTGATAAGCCTTCAAGGAAAATGATGCCCTTCATAACTACCCTAAAAAAAATCCACTTAACAACTTTAAAAGAGTACCTGGAATGGATAAATAATCTTCTTTGAGTGAAAACCTAACTATAAAGTCTAATGCAATTATTTTGTGTAGAATAGTATGATAAGAATACTTATTTAAATCTCACTTTACAGGAAGAATAATAGGTTCCTTTATCTTCAATTTAATATTTTAATATGAGTTTTTAAAAGTAAAACAACAGGCAACTGTCCAGAAATGCATCAATCATCTTTGTAATAATAAGTATTTATGATAATGCTTTATGATATTAGTCCTAGTCTTGTTTGGTTAAAAATCTTTGAAAATTTACTTACATGCTCTTATTGCAGTGTATACATGTAATGTTAGTTTATATCTCAGTCAAGAAAACACTAGCACTGCCTCAAAATATATTTATATTCTTTAGTGTTTTGATTTTGTTGACATGTATTTCTTCAATAGATTTCCAGAAGTAAGAATTTTATTTGCTAACATGAAAGTTATTATAAAATACATTTATGTTTATATGGCCTTCTATGGTTTATGCTGTAGATTAGATCATGCCTAACTCTGGTTGGAGAAAATGGCTAACTAATGTGGTTTTGTTGTCTACAGCAACCAATTATCAATGTTACATTTTCTGGCCTCTAAACTGTGGTCAGGTAGATTAAAAGGGCCAATCATCAGGCTTTTCTTATGTTCCACACACTTCTTTATAAAACCCAGGGTTCCCAGTAGACTTTTGTCAATCTGTGTTAAAAGAGACATGGTGTCAGGACCTGGTTCACCTGCTGATGGCACTGTGCTGCCCTGGGTGGAAAGCTGGGAGGGTACTTAAGTTCCACCTTTGCTATTGCTCCTTGCATCAGTGTTTTGGCTGCCCCTGCCTTGTACCCTGTTTGCCGTGTTGCTGCCAGACTCTGTTGCCAGTAACTCTTGATCTTTCTTTTGCCCTGTATGCAGTACCCTTTTGCCTTGTTCCCTGTTCCCTGTTGTTCCTTTCTCAGTCTTGTTTCCCTTCTTCCTATCCGCTCCTCCAGTTTTTCTCTGCCATGCATGTTTCCCACTTGTGTATATATTTGTATATTTAGTTAGTTGTGTAGGTCACTGCATTTTGTCTTTCAGCTAAAATTTTATGCATTCCCATGTTTATTGCTTTGCTGGTGTGTAGTTATTTTACCTCCACTGTAAATAAATCTCATTTTAAAGATACTGTATACACGTATGGTCTGGTCCCAGTTTCTTTGTGTAGCTACATATATCTAGTCAGCCCAGCTGCAGACTCCTGACACATAGGGGTTGATTTACTAAGGGGAAAGACACTGTTCGCTTTGCTAGTGAATTTCTCCTCGAGCTTGAGGAATGTAGTAAAGCTTGCAGAGAATACAGAATTTTCAGAGGAAAAAAAACACAGAATTTTTGCTTGCACATGAATGGATGATTGAAGTCAGCAGAGCTTCCCCTCTTTTACCAAGCCCTGGGGATAATTCCCTTGCAGAGTGCAACTGCACTTTCAAAGTGAACAGTCTATTTGCCTTTAATAAATCATCCCTATAGAGTACATATGGACAGATTGCAGCATGCTTGCAGGGAGAGATAGTTTCTGTCATCCTATATAGTGCATCTGAAAAGTGCTAGACTAAGGCCTCTTTCACACAATTAATATTATTATTATTATAATTTCGGTCAGATTCGCCTGTCCGTTTTTCAGGTGGATCCAAGCTGGCCACCCATTGACTTCTATGGGCAGGCGGATGTCAGCGGACATATGTCCGCTGACACCCGCCTGCCATCCTTTCTGCTAAAAACATACGTATGGCGATACGTTCAGCCATCCATCTGGCAGATCAGATGAGATCTGATGAAAACAGACATGCTGTCTGATTTATTCCGATCTCCCCATATAAATCAGCGGGGCCCTGACAGGTCCGTCCCTGCTCAGTGAGCAGAGACGGACCTGTCATATGCCGGCTCAGCGGAGATCAATGGAGCGATCCTCCGCTGAGCTGGCGGACTCCGCTGAGCGGATCCGCCCCGTGTGAAAGGGGCCTTACAGACAATTAGGGGCTAAGACTGGAGCAGCCAGAATCTAGAGCTGCTGTGCATAGACCTCAATTAGTTTCTAGCTTTCATTTTCAAAGTTTAACAAGCTAAGGTAGAAGTTGATTGGTTACTATGGGCAATTGCTTTTGATTATGTCTGCATCACGTTTAATAAATTCCCCTTAGCTGTGTTGAGGAGTCTTGGAGTAGACAGGGATAGATCACACAGAGTGTGCAGAGAGAGTTAGTTTCTGACATCCTATATTGTGCAGCTGGAATGGGCTATATTTACAATAAATCTGTGTTGGGGTCATGGGAGTAGATAGAGATATACCACACATGTAGGGAGAAGAAGTTGCTGCCATCCTATACAGTGCTTCTGAATAGCATTATGTTTCTATTCTGTGTGTGCTGGGTAGACTTGAAGTAGGTTAGAAGAGATAATGCAGTGTTTGCAGACAGAGATACATAGTTGCTGCTGTCCTGTACACTGAATAGTTATATACCTAGTCCTGTATTGTGCTTCATTACATTGAATTGGAGTGTGGCGAGTTACATATTTCTGAACCCCTTCTTTGTTTACTAACTCTTCTCCCCTCCCATTCCATAGGTCTCTCTGTGTCTTATCTCACTAACTATCCACATTTAATTACCATTGTTGTGTATGTTCATGTGTTTTTTTTTTCTTCTCAGAGATTGTCTTATTAACCACTTGCCAACCGCCGCACAACGATGTACGTCAGCAGAATGGCACGGGCAGGCAAAAGGACTTACAGGTACGTCCTTGCCTTCCCGCAGGCGGGGGGTCAAATCGGACCCCCAGGTGCCTGCGGCAGTCGGATTCTCGTCAGGAGCGATGAGAGGTGAGGGGGAGGCCACTCATTCGTGGCTCCCCCCTCACGATCGCTCCTGGCGAATGACAGGCTTCCTCGTCTTCTGCATAATAAACAGAAGCGGAGGAAGTGATGTCATCTCTCCTTGGCTCGGTATCTTCCGTTCCGGCGCCGAGGAGAGAAGACATCGATATGTGTGCACAAACACTACACACACAGTAGAACATGCCAGGCATACTGTACACCCCCCTTTACACCCCGATCCCCCCCGATCACCCCCCTAATCACCCCTCCCCCGTCACACTGACACCAAGCAGTTTTTTTTTCTGATTACTGCATTGGTGTCAGTTTGTGACAGTTAGTGTGGTAGGGCAGTTAGTGTTAGCCCCCTTTAGGTCTAGGGTACCCACCTAACCCCCCCTAATAAAGTTTTAACCCCTTGATCACACCCCCGTCGCCAGTGTCACTAAGCGATCATTTTTCTGATCGCTGTATTAGTGTCACTGGTGACGCTAGTTAGGGAGATATTTAGGTTCGCCGTCAGCATTTTATAGTGTCAGGGACCCCCATATACTACCTAATAAAGGTTTTAACCCCTTGATTGCCCTGTAGTTAACCCTTTCACCAGTGATCACCGTATAACTGTTATGGGTGACGCTGGTTAGTTCGTTTATTTTTTATAGTGTCAGGGCACCCGCCATTTATTACCGAATAAAGGTTTAGCCCCCTAATCACCCGGCAGTGATATAACTTAGGTTTTAGGGTCAGATAAGGTCTGCGTCGCCCCAGGCAGTGCCAGGTTAGCGCCAGTACCGCTAACACCCGCGCACGCAGCATACACTTCCCTTAGTGGTATAGTATCTGAACGGATCAATATCTGATCCGATCAGATCTATACTAGCATCCCCAGCAGTTTAGGGTTCCCAAAAACACAGTGTTAGTGGGATCAGCCCAGATACCTGCTAGCACCTGCGTTTTGCCCCTCCGCCCGGCCCAGCCCAGCCCACCCAAGTGCAGTATCGATCAATCACTGTCACTTACAAAACACTAAACACATAACTGCAGCGTTCACAGAGTCAGGCCTGATCCCTGCGATCGCTAACAGTTTTTTTGGTAGCGTTTTGGTGAACTGGCAAGCACCAGCCCCAGGCAGCGTCAGGTTAGTACCAGTAGCGATATTTTTTATAGTGTCAGGGCACCCGCCATTTATTACCGAATAAAGGTTTAGCCCCCTAATCACCCGGCGGTGATATAACTTAGATTTTAGGGTCAGATAAGGTCTGCGTCGCCCCAGGCAGCGCCAGGTTAGTGCCAGTATCGCTAACACCCGCGCACGCAGCATACACTTCCCTTAGTGGTATAGTATCTGAACGGATCAATATCTGATCCGATCAGATCTATACTAGCGTCCCCAGCAGTTTAGGGTTCCCAAAAACGCAGTGTTAGCGGGATCAGCCCAGATACCTGCTAGCACCTGCGTTTTGCCCCTCCGCCCAGCCCAGCCCACCCAAGTGCAGTATCAATCGATCACTGACACTTACAAGACACTAAACGCATAACTGCAGCATTCGCAGAGTCAGGCCTGATCCCTGCGATCGCTAACAGTTTTTTTGGTAGCCTTTTGGGGAACTGTCAAGCACCAGCAGCCTAATACACCCCGGTCATAGTCAAACCAGCACTGCAGTAATACTTGGTGACGTGGCGAGTCCCATAAGTGCAGTTCAAGCTGGTGAGGTGGCAAGCACAAGTAGTGTCCCGCTGTCACCAAGAAGAAGACCAACACAGGCCCGTCGATAATGCCCTTCCTGCTGCATTCGCCAATCATAATTGGGAACCCACCACTTCTGCAGCACCCCTACTTCCCCCATTCACATCTCCAACCAATTGCAGTCGGCTTCATGAAAGGCATTTTCTTTATGTCCTCCCGAGTACCCCTACCCAACGAACCCCCCCAAAAAAGATGTCATGTCTGCAGCAAGCGCGGATATAGGCGTGACACCCACTATTATTGTCTCTCCTGTCCTGACAATCCTGGTCTTTGCATTGTTGAATGTTTTGAACGCTACCATATGCTAGTTGAGTATTAGCGTAGCGTACAGCATTGCACAGACTAGGCACACTTTCACAGAGTCTGTCAAGAGGCCATCGCATTTTGAGAGACCCGAACCTGGAACCGGTTACAGTTACAAAAGTTACAGTTACAAAAAAAACCAAAAAAATATAAAATAAAAAAAAATTGTTGTCGTTTTATTGTTCTCTCTCTCTATTCTCTCTCTATTGTTCTGCTCTTTTTCACTGTATTCTATTCTGCAGTGTTTTATTGTTATTATGTTTTATCATGTTTGCTTTTCAGGTATGCAATTTTTTATACTTTACCATTTACTGTGTTTTATTGTTATCCATTTTTTTGTCTTCAGGTACGCCATTCAGCTACAGAGCGGATTTATTTATCTTGACAGCAACAGCGTTTTCTCCCACGATATATAAAGCCGTGACTCCAGCGGAGGTGATATATGCCGAAGCATGGGGGCAGCAGGGGCGGAGGAGCGATTTGCTCCTACCTTTTGCGGGAGGATGCCCCCATGCTTCGGCATATATAAACGGTGCATGTATGCCCACCATTAGAAGTGGGTGGATGAAGGGAGGTATTCTAATGGTGGGCATACCCACGGATCAATCTTTTTTTTTCGTTCAGCCCACAGGCTGCATGAAAAAAAAAAGATTACAATATATGCCCAACAAGGACCAGCAACGTACTGGTATGTTGCTGGACTTTGAGTGGTTATACCAGAATGATGCCTGCAGGTTTAGGTGTCATCTTGGTATCATTCTTTTCAGCCAGTGGTCGGCTTTCATTTAAAAGCAATCCTAGTGGCTAATTAGCTTCTAGACTTTACAAGCAGTGGGAAGGAATGCCCCCCCCCACCGTCTTCCATGTTTTTCTCTGGCTCTCCTGTCCCAACAGGGAACCTTGCAAAAAATAATAATTTTTTCATGTAAACAAAAAGTGTCAGAAAGGGCTTTGTCTTCAAGTGGTTAGAAGAGTGGGTGATGTGTGACATAAGCTTCTAAATGTTGTGCATAAAATGCCAGGACAGTTCAACCCCCCCCCAAATGACCCCATTTTGGAAAGTAGACACCCAAAGCTATTTGCTGAGAGGCATATGGAGTCCATAGAATATTTTATATTGTGACACAAGTTGCGGGAAAGAGACACATTTTTTTTTTTTGCACAAAGTTGTCACTAAATGATATATTGCTCAAACATGCCATGGGAATATGTGACATTACACCCCAAAATACATTCTGTTGCTTCTCTTGAGTATTGGGATACCACATGTGTGAGACTTTTTGGGAGCCTAGCTGCGTACGGGACCCCGAAAACCAAGCACCGCCTTCAGGCTTTCTAAGGGCGTAAATTTTTTATTTCATTCTTCACTGCCTATCACAGTTTCGGAGGCCATGGAATGCCCAAGTGGCACAAAACCCCCCCAAATTACCCTATTTTGGAAAGTAGACACCCCAATCTATTTGCTGAGAGGTATAGTGAGTATTTTGCAGACCTCACTTTTTGTCACAAAGTTTTGAAAATTAAAAAAAAAAAAAAAATTTTTCTTGTCCTTCTTCATTTTCAAAAACAAATGCCTCTCAGCAAATAGCTTGGGATGTCTACTTTCCAAAATGGGGTCATTTGGGGGGGGTTGTGCCATCTGGGCATTCCATGGCCTCCGAAACTGTGATAGGCAGTGAAGAGTAAAATCATAAATTTACGTCCTTAGAAATCCTGAAGGCGGTGATTGGTTTTCGGAGCCCCGTACGTGGCTAGGCTCCCAAAAAGTCCCACACATGTGGTATCCCCGTACTCAGGAGAAACAGCTAAATGTATTTTGGGGTGAAATTCCACATATGCCCATGGCCTGTGTGAGCAATATATCATTTAGTGACAACTTTGTGCAAAAAAAAAAAAAAAATTGTCACTTTCCCGAAACTTGTGTCAAAATATAAAATATTTCACGGACTCAACATTCCTCTCAGCAAATAGCTTGGGGTGTCTACTTTCCAAAATTGGGTCATTTGGGGGGGTTGTGCCATCTGGGCATTTTATGGCCTTCAAAACTGTGATAGGTAGTGAGGAGTGAAAACAAAAATTTATGCCCTTAGAAATCCTGAAGGCGGTGAATGGTTTTCGGGGTCCCCGTACGCTGCTAGGCTCCCAAAAGGTCTCACACATGTGGTATCCCCGTACACAGGAAAAGCAGCTGAATGTATTTTGGGGTGCAATTCCACATATGCCCATGGCCTGTGTGAGCAATATATCATTTAGTGACAACTTTTTGTAATTTTTTTTTTTTGTCATTATTCAATCACTTGGGACAAAAAAAATTAATATTCAATGGGCTCAACATGCCTCTCAGCAATTTTCTTGGGGTGCCTACTTTCCAAAATTGGGTCATTTGGGGGGGGGGTTGTACTGCCCTGCCATTTTAGCACCTCAAGAAATGACATAGGCAGTCATAAATTAAAGGCTGTGTAAATTCCAGAAAATGTACCCTAGTTTGTAGGCTCTATAATTTTTGCGCAAACCAATAAATATACACTTATTGACATTTTTTTTACCAAAGACATGTGGCTGAATACATTTTGGCCTAAATGTATGACGAAAATTGAGTTTATTGGAATTTTTTTATAACAAAAAGTAGAAAATATCATTTTTTCAAAATTTTCGGTCTTTTTCCGTTTATAGCACAAAACATAAAAATGGTAGAGGTGATCAAATACCATCAAAAGAAAGCTCTATTTGTGGGAAGAAAAGGACGCAAATTTTGTTTGGGTACAGCATTGCATGACCGAGCAATTAGCAGCTAAAGCGACGTAGTGCCAAATTGTAAAAAGTGCTCTGGTCAGAAAGGGGGTAAATCCTTCCGGGGCTGAAGTGGTTAATATTCTGCTGAAACTTTACGTATTAGTACTGCTTGGATCTTGAATAAGGGGGGCACCCTGAAAGCTTGTCCTGAAAATTTGGATGTTAGTGCAAATTATAAAAAACAACAACCTCAATTGTTCTTGTAACTAGTGCACTGATATGGCTACAAACATCTCAAGCATGATTGTATTTTTTAGTGAGTTATAAAGTAATTTCCATATACTTATACTTTAGCTAGGGTCTGTTTTTTTACAGGTCAGCAGCATGAAATTGTTTCTGACACAGGTCAAATTGTCCTTTGTTTGCTGCACATTACCACATAGTTGTGAGGTACAATTTAGCGCATCAAATCACCACATGTGCACTTACACCTTTAGTCTCACTATTTCCATAACTGCTAACAAAGTTAGGCAATCACCTATATTCATAAAGTCAGGCAGGCCTAATGTGAGCTTCAGGGATTTGCCACACTTAGCTAGTAGGGGCTAACAGGTCCTGCATCTGAAAATGAAAAAAAAAATCACCAAAACCATATTATTAACTCTTCTGTGAGGACCCATTGACTACTGGGTGTTTGGGCTGGACCACTGGCCAGAGCTGGTACAGAACACTTTATTTTTTTCTCTTCCTCCTAAAAAAACGTTCACGTACTATGCATAAAGCCTATATAATATTTCTGTCTTTTTGCGTTTCAATGTTTTTATTAGAGTTTTAAAAAAGAGTAACAAGAACATTCAAATAAAATACAATCAGTAAATGTTGTCTTGTAACAATACATTTGGAGTAACAGTAGTTATATTTATATACTTATAGTTCGTACCATACCAGTAGCCACATGTTAACGTATCTATGCGGCAGGCACTCCTCCTCTCCCTTGACACCCCTTATGGGAGCTAACTTTGTCCAAAAAGGGAAGGACATCATACCCACATGCACTTTTCAGGATCTATTTTCCTCTCTTTGGCCACAAATATTGTTAATAAACCATCATTTTCCAGCAGGTCACACCGTATTTACGATAGTCCCTATTAGGTTTACAATTGGTTTTATCTAGACAACACATTGATAACAGATTGAGACATGTCAAAAAAAGAATATAAAAGAAATATTAACTAAAATAAACCAACAAAACAGGAGTATGTCCGTTAATCAGCCAATATGTGAAGATTGTTATGGATATCAAACTAATCATATTACAATAGATTGTAGTATATTTTATTTAATTTTTCCCCAAAAATCTGAGACCAATATTTTGTGGATACCATGTTAGCCAGGAACTCCATAGTTTAGAAAATTTTTTCTTGATTACCTAGACTCCAAGCAAATTGTGTTTCATAAATCCTATGTGTATTTATTAATTGTAGGGTTTCTGCTATAGGAGGTAGATCAATGTCTTTCCAGTGGCGTACTATAGTGAGTCTAGCTGCAATAAGTAAGTGGGACACTAGTGTTCTCATAGATGTTGGGATAGAATCTATTTCTAATGAAAGAAGTGCCATGCCCGGGGAAGATGTAGCTTTTATACCTGTAACTTGTTCTATTATTTGGAATATAAGCACCCAAAACCTATGAATGCATGGACACGACCACAACACTTGTAGAAGTGTACCTGTTTTCCCACAATTCCTCCAACATTCTGGTGAAGCTCCTGGTGCAAATTTTGAGATACGATAAGGGGTAAGATACCACCGCAACAGGATTTTGTGATGAAGTTTCCATAAGTTGGCACTTCTTGTGGATGCATATGTGACACTAAGGGCTTTCTTCCCCTGTTAATCTGTATAGTTTTTCTCAAAGTCCCTCTCCTATGCTTTTATGTTAGTGGTTTTACTGAAGGATTGTTTATTCTGTAGGAATTTATAAAATAATGACGTTCCTTTGAGTTTTGAGCGTTTGTAAAAAAGGTGACGATTTGCCAGGGTGAGAAGGTCACTGCCCTTTTTGTCTAATAAAAGTTGAATATATTTATAATAGTCGGAGGCTGGGATATCGTACTCAATCTGTAGTGTTCTGAATGTTTTCATCGTAGGGCCAACTAAAAGATCTTCCAATAAGAGTTCTCCACTGAAACACCAGTTAACTATTGAGATGTCTGGTATTATAAATTCCAAAGCAGTGATCAGGAATATTAGAGGAGTTTGGGGACCTTCAGGTGTTATATATTTAAGGAGGTATTGCCAGGCTTCGATAGAAGCCTGTATAGTAGGAGCAATTGTAGATAATTTAGGTAAGTGGTGTGAACTAGTTATTAGGTAATTATACAGATTTCCTCCTTTAAATTGGAAACTCTCTGGATCTGTCCATAGGGTATTATTCTGAAGAGGGAACCAATCTTTCACCTGTGCTGAAATGGTAGCCACATGGTAATCTTTAATTAAAGTATGCCCTATCCCCCCAATTTGTTTGAGTTTAATAAGCTTATTGAAGGCACATCATGCTTTTTTCCCTAACCACAGATACTTATCTATTTTGGATTGTGCCTGCTGGAAGAAGGATTTAGGTACTGGTATGGGTAGAGTCCTGAACAGATATAAGAATTGCGGTAGGACCTGCATTTTGAATGCACCAAGCCTTCCTGTCCAGGAGAGTTCAAACCTGCGCAGTTTGTCTAGTTTGGATCTCAGAGAGTTCAGAAATGGGATATAGTCTTCTTTAACTAGATTGGAGACTGTAGAAGTAAGTTTAATGCCTAGATATGCTATACCATTTCTTTTCCACATGTAAGGAAAGTTATTGCTGATGTGTTGTTTCATAGTGTCAGATAGACCCAATCCTAAGAGATACAACTTGGTTTTGTTAACTTTGTAGTAAGATATTGCATTAAATAATTGTAGGGTTTGGTGAACCGAAGCCAGGGAGGACAGCACATCAGTAAGGATCAGGATGACGTCATCCGCAAACAAGCTGATGGTATGCATCCTGCCCCCAACTGTGATCCCTTTAATTTTAGGGTGTTGGCAAATGTAAGTTGCCAAGGGTTCCATCAGCAGATTAAAAATTAAAGGGGATAGTGGGCAACCTTGACGGGTACCATTTGTTATGTTAAATGAGGCAGATAGCATACCTGATACGTAAACGTGTGCTGACGGGGTTGTGTATAATGCCATAATAGCTTTGTACATCTGGCCTTGAAAACCAAATTTGCTTAAAACTTGTTCTAGATACGTCCAATGAATCCTATTGAATGCCTTCTCTGCGTCCAAAGCAAGGAGCAGAGAAGGCGTTCGGGTCTTGTTAGCTAGGTGTATGAGATTAAATAGACGTCTGGTTGCATCCGCTGTTTGATGACCTCTAGTAAACCCAGATTGATCTGGATGAATCAATGATGGAAGGAGATCCACCAATCTGCTAGCTATTAATTTGGCATAGATTTTCAGATCATTATTGAGTAGCGATATCGGGCAAAAATTTTGAGGGGTAATAGAGTCCTTCCCCGGCTTCGGTAGTGCCACAATCATTGCTTTTTAGGAAGGAGGGAGGTGTCATCCCAATAGGCACTGTATGTATCTAGAGGTGAGCCCCCATCCCAATTTTTTTACCAAACACAAGCACCCCCTATCGGAGTGCAATTCCTCTAACGGGACTTTTTACACGGGGTTACCTCTAATGAAGTAGAAAGTAGTAGAAATTTTTAGTTTTTGTATAAAAGTATTGTAGTTTATTGGTTTAACATCTAAAAATCATTACACATGACCTAACCGTATATACAATAAAAATGGATGCATGTAAATGGGAAGAAATAATTCTATGAGGAAATGACCAATTGCAATGATACAGGTAAGTAGAAAACCAATGATCATAGAAACCCGACGTTTCGAGGTAAGCAAAAGGGTTGACCTCTTCTTCAGGGGTAACGACAATTGGTCAGAGTGGGTGTTTCATCTAAAAAGTTAACAAAAAGCAGAGCAAACATAAGTGGATGAATATCTCAGGCATTCACAGCAGGAGGCAGTAGAGAGCATTTTGTTTACATTACAAAGGTCAGTTCACATTTAACATATATTATATCATTAGTAAATTCTAGGCATATACATGCAGAAATTTCATACTGACCCCTTCAAAATCATGTAAGCATTCCCAAGGACATTTCCAGCATCCAGTGCGAATCAAGAGTTTGCCGTCCGTCACGGCCACACAGGGATCACAGAACCAAAGTTCAAGGAGATAAAGAGGAGACCAAGTAGATCACAGGAGTAAGAGCCAGGGTGGACTGAGGTTGCTTCACAAAGGATATCCCCCATAAAAAGGAACAGACACAGTCCCCCCCTTTTCCCACTACGAGGGCTTAGAACAGCCTGCTCGATAGAGGGTGGGGGGTTCGATCCCGCTGCAAAAAAAATACTTCAATGAGAATCTCAGGGGAGAGCCTAGTATGAATACAATACTATTCTCCAAAATATAAGTAGTATTGGGGTAAGCAGATAAAATCCACCCAAAATTGTAAGTATAACACATGTCAAACACATACCTAAAAAATGGAGGTGAGTGGAATCAGATCATAGATCCCAATATTAAGCAACAAGGAGGTATTTAGAAAAAACCCCAGATTAAAGTGGGCCAGAGTCCAAAAAGGTATGCAGGTTCCCTGGTTGAGTGTAAGCCCGCATAGGTCTGCAGATTATAAAACACATCAGGGAAATATTGTAAGTGAATAAACAGTTGATCATCTGTATAGTTTACAAAACTCCCAACCAGAAGTGATCCATAAGTTTACCTGCCTGTCTTTACTTCCTCCAAGCACGTCTGTATGGTGTCAGAAACAGCTGATAAGTGCAGCGCCAGAGGGGTTTAAATGTGTATTTGCTGCAGTGGGTGTTAATGTCCAATCAGTGACCTGATTGGCTGAACCATGAGTAGGGGGCGGTCTAGAGCAGGGAGGACATGAAGTGTCTGTAAAGGATATCCCCCGGGCGGAGCGACGCACAGCGTCATCTCCACGGTGCACTCCCTGGAGTGAAGACATCCACAGCAGGGCAGAGATGGACGTGTGCAGTGTGCATTTACATGCATCCATTTTTATTGTATATACGGTTAGGTCATGTGTAATGATTTTTAGATGTTAAACCAATAAACTACAATACTTTTGTACAAAAATTAAAAATTTCTACTACTTTCTACTTCATTAGAGGTAACCCCGTGTAAAAAGTCCCGTTAGAGGAATTGCACTCCGATAGGGGGTGCTTGTGTTTGGCAATCATTGCTTTTTAGCATTTCAGGTGCAAAAGAGGAGGAGGCAGCTTGATTAAATATCTCTGTAAGTCTAGGAATTAGTATGTCCTTTTGCTGAGAAATTCAGAGATTGTGTGGGATAATGGTTGAATCGTGTTTGGGTCTTTATTCAGGCTATATAGAGAACCATAGTAGGTACTGAAGGCATCCGCTATGGCCTGGGGATGGTATAATTTAGTTTGAGTTTCTGGGTGTATGATGTAGGGAAGTTTAGTTTTGTCTATACCATGTCCTGGTAGTCGGTCTGCTAGTAATTTCCCTGCTTTATTACCATTTGCATAATATGTCATTTTTAACCTCTTGGAATACTTTTCAAAGATCAAGTCTCAATTTGGTTAGTTGCTCTGATAAGTCAGGGGAAAAATTTACTTTGTTTTGGATTTCTAATGTTTGAATTTTCCTAGAAACATCCAGTATGCTCTGCCCCCTCGTCCTCTTAGTCCTCCCTCCCAGTTTAATTAGGAGACCCCTCAACGCCTTGTGTGCATTCCATGTCACAAAGGGGTCAGTAACTGAGTCTACATTATGTTCAAAAAATTCAGTTAGATCTTTCTGTAATATCGTTTTGGAAGGATCATCCCGGAATAGCTGCGGGTTGGATCTCCAAATATAAGTGGGGTTGTTTTTGGAAGTGTCGTCCACCAGCAGCGACACCGAAGCATGATCCGACCAAGTGATACTATTCATTGTAGATGCTTTAATTTTGGTTAATAACCATTTATCTGTCAAGAAAAGATCAAGTCTTGTATAAATTTTATGACTAATTGAAAAAAAGGTGTAGTCTTTCTCCGTGGCATGAAGGCACATCAATGCATCGTATATGTTGTAGTTCCTCAAAAGTGGTTGTAAGGTCTGGATTTTCCTAGTAGTTAGCGAACTGGAATCCATTTTGGGGACAGGTGGCAGGTTAAAGTCGACACATAGGATCAAGTGACCTTTCTGTAGTGTGAGACTTTTTTCATAAGTTTATGAAGAAAGCGAGTCTGATGGGTGTTTGGGGCGTAGACATTCACCAACGTATAGGTAGTATTATTGAGGTCACAGATCAGGATGTGGTATCTACCCTGCACATCATGTACGTCCACTTGAAGGCAAAAGGCTACTGTGTCTTTTATTGCCGTAAGTACCCCTTTCTTTTTAGCGTCTGAGCTTGCAAAGAAAACATATGGAAATTTGGGATGGGAGCATGTAGGTTGGGCCTGTTTTTTTTGAAGTGCGTTTCCTGTATGCAAATGATGTCACCATTATGTCGAATAGCTTCCCTCCACATGGATCTGCGTTTCGTAGGGTGGTTAAGTCCTCTGGCATTGATTGTTAAAAAAGTAATAGTCATTGTGCAAGATTGGGTTGGAGTGCATTATATAGCATGCGTTGGTAACACTCACATGATGTGGTATCTTCGGTAAGGTTGATCCAGAGACGACGAAGGGTTGAAGCTTTGCGATCGTAGTATTTCTGAGTTTCGGCTTGTTCAGGCATACGGATGTTTGGCCATTTTTTCTGCTACGGACATACACAGTGGTTAACAGAGAAAAGGAACAACACAAAAGAAAAACATATTTGGGCTTTAAACAAAACCACGTATAGGTCGGTGCGACCCGAATGTGACTTGCAGTCACTTAGATTGCAATTGGGGCATAAACTAAGAAACAGTTCAGCTTAGCATTTTCCTCTGCTCAGGAAATAGTAGAGTATATCCTGCACTGGCTGCAGTCGTTCAGGTATGTTTGCGAGCGTTTTTGGAGGTGACCAAACTCCAATCTCCTGCAATGCGGTCAGGGCTGCGGGAGTCATGAGCCCTCGGGGAATCCTCTGTTATGATGTGCCATCTTTGGAGTAGCTGCATTCCTTTGGCAAGAGTGTCAACAACATATTCCTTCCCCTCCTTGGTAATGATCAATTTAGTAGGAAACCCCCATTTGTAGGTGATCTTGAGATTTCTTAGTGCCTTCGAGATTGTATTTAGGTTCCTACGCTTCTGCAAAGTAAATTGTGATAGATCAGTGAAAATTTGCAGATCTTTATACTGTGGAAGGAAACGATCTTTGCTGCGAGAAGCCACCATCAGGCGCTCTTTCGTTTGGAAAAAGTGTAGCCGGAGTATAACATCACTTGGTATGTTGTCCGGTAGGTGAGATGGCTTGGGTAGGCGATGGATCCTGTCCACTGTAATGTCCAGGTCTGTTAGTTCAGGTAGTATGGCCTGAAAAAGTTGGGCTGTGTAGGTGCGTAGGTCAGATTGTTGGACCGACTCGGGGACCCCCCTTATTTTTAAATTATTTCTCCTGGAGCGGTCTTCAATATCTGCCAATTTAGCTTTAAGGGCATCCAGTTCATCAGCATTACTATCGTGTGCGTCCACAAGATCATTGATGGTGGTCGCGTACGCCCCCATTTTGTGTTCTATGTGATCTACTCTGGACACAGTTTCCTTCAGTTCTACCCCAAACTTGTGAACACATGACAGCATATCAGCATGCAGTGAGCTCCTAAGAGAGACTAACATGTCCTTTAATGTGGTATCCAGGACTGGTTGGTTGTTAGTGGGGAAGAGATCTATTGAGTCAGGGAGATCTCTGGTATCTCCCCTGAGTCTAGGCCTTGTGTTAGGTCTCGGCCAGAATCCGAAGCATCCAGCCTCAATCTTGCTTTTTCTGGGCTCCCCGAGGTAGGGGTATGTATAGGAGACTGTGTGCTTCTTTATGGGGCATTCCTTTTGTGAGAATTACCTTTGCCTGGGTCGTATAGGGGAGTGCTAGACATACCTCGCGCCGCTGTCCCTCCGCCGCCATCTTGTTTAGGCCCGAGCGGATAGTATTTGGTAAGTTTTTGCGGCCTCCGGGACTCTTTGTTTCTCCGTGGCATGATCGATTAGGTCCCCTAGCTATGCTGCAGGTCCGCTGGTTGGTTTTGTGCAGGTTTAGGTGGGTTAGCCAGTCGATGGGTGCCGATTTGTTCCTGAGCGCTGTGGAGCTCCTCTAGTGAGCGTCCATCTTCCTCCGCGGCAAGCTCCACCCTATTTCTGTCTTTTTTATGTCAAATAATTACACTCTATTGTTGATTTCTTGATTAAAAGCTGGGGGACAAAATAAGGGTGCTAATGGGTTCCTTGGAGCACATCTCCGTTGTGCACAAGTGTATGGTTATACGTTGTACACAACAACAAGCAACAAGTTTAAAACCCCCTTGTGGGAGGTTGGCTAGCCTTTCCCATTGGGTGTTCTCTCTTCACCTGTGCCTACTATACATGTGCATACTGAAATATTTCTTTTCGGAATTTCATTTTCGTCCAAAAATAAATTTATTTAGTTACTCCCGAAATTCGTTTTTCTTTATTTCGTTTTTCGTTAAAAACTTGCATTCGTCCGAAAATCGAAATGAATTAAGGTCGAATCTGTCATTAAAGGCTTATGGTGTCTGTCAAAGTAGATTCGACAGAGCAGCTAAACTGTACGACGTCGCAATCGTACATTCCGGTCGAATCTTCCAGGATGCATTTGACTGTAAATGTACGATAGCAGCATCGTACAGTTTGTTTAGCTGCTCCGTCGAATCTTCTAAGTTTCGACAGACACCATAAGCCAAAGATTTACGTTTGCATGTTTTCGTTTCTGTGTCGAATCTTCATCGTTCATGCTCATTGGTCTACTCTGCCCCAGCAGTCAGCCAACCAAACTTTTACATTTGTTTCTCATTCGGAAGTGTGGAAGTGTGGCCGCAAAATTCGACACTGTGTCTTCAGTTCAAAGAAAGAGATAATATGGCAATGGCAGCACCAGCAGCAACCCATGAAAGCATGAAGGAGGACGTTCCTGAACTTCCTGGGCCTTCTATGGAGTCAGCATCCAAAAATGGGCGCAGGAGGGGGACACAAGCTGCAACCAGCAGGAAGCGTAACCTTATGTGGACTCACATTGAGTTCCAGGTCCTTGTAAGGGAAACGCTTCCTTGCTGGATGCAGCTGTGTGGCCCCCGCTCCAGGGAAACCACTGCAGAGTGGAAGCGGGAGAAGTGGGGGGAGATCTCCAGGAAGGTCGAGGAGACCTTTCACCATCGGCGTGACCCGACTGCTTGTAGCAAAAAATTCAGCGACATTAAACGGTAAGTAACGTGTCTGATTATTTTTTTTTTTACATTTTAACCACTTCAGCCCCGGAGGTATGGCTGCCTAATGACCGTGCCACTTTGTGCGATTCGGCACTGCGACGCTTTAACTGACAATTGCACGGTGGTGTGATGTTGCTCCCAAACAAAATTGACGTCCTTTTTTTCCCACAAATAGAGCTTTCTTTTGGTGGTATTTGATCACCTCTGCGGCTTTTATTTGCTTTTTGCTATATAAGTATCCCCAACAAATCTATAAAAAACACATTTTTTCCTCAGTTTAGGCCGATATGTATTCTTCTACATATTTTTGGTAACAAAAATTGCAATAAGCGTTTATTGATTGGTTTGTGCAAAAGTTATAGTGTCTACAAAATAGGGATAGTTTTATGGCATTTTTATTAACAATTTTTTTTACTAGTAATGGCGGCGATTAGTGATTTTTATTGTGACTGCGACATTATGACGGACACATCGGACACTTTTGATGCCATTTCGGGACCATTGTCATTTATACAATGATAAAAGCTCCAAAAATGCACTGATTTTACACACACACATAAACATATATTATTGCTATCACATGTGATGTCAGTAAAGTTAAGTGAAATTTTTTTAAAAAAAGGAATAAATAATTTTCAATTTATCCTCCCTCCTGTGAAAAAACAAATTTGCGCATAGGTGTGCCTAGCCTACACATAGTTTGCAATTGCACATGTTATATATTATCTCCACGATCATTTTAAGAGGAATATTTCCATGCCCGTTATTTGTTCTTAGTTAGTTATCACTAAACTGAGCAGTAAGTGCTTTTAAGTTCCACTTGATCTGACCACCTGTAGGTTACGCCCCCTTTCTGACCAGGCCATATTCTGCTATTTAGCGCATTGCAGCTTTAAACTGCATGCTCCTGCGAAGTACGACCCAAATGAAATTTATGCTCTTCTCCCGCCACATATAGAGCTTCTATTGGTGGCGTTAGATCACCACTGGGTTTTACATTTTTTGTTATTGAAAAAAAAAAAGTTAAATATATATATATATATATATATATATATATATATATATATATATATATATATATATATATATAAAGTGTTACGGTGGCTAGACTTAACCAGCTTGCGGACCCGCCATATGTTTAGTTACTATGGGGGGGTCCACATCTGCAAGTGGGTTAATGCTTTGCAAAAGAAACAAGAAAGGAAATTTTACACTATACACAGTTCATACTAGCGCGTAATAGAAAGGTGGACTGGAGTGGACACAATGGACAATTACTCGGCACAATCCCAATCCTGTCTTTTATTATTTATTGTGCACCAAAAAAAGCATACGTTTTTCTTACAATAAATTTGGTTAATAAATAAATGTGCAAACCTTGTGCTACATGAAAAAATGTGCCTAATCCAAAAATTCCATTTGCATTGTTTCATTCTACGGGTTCATTCTACATGTGTTTCATGTGTTGATGTCATTTTCAGATTACAATTGTAGTTTAATTGTGGAACCCGTTTCTCTTCTCTTTTTGTTTTGCAGTTCCATAGCGCATAAGCGCAGGCAGTTGGGGGGGCGCAGAGGGAAGCAGGTACCTCTCCTCCCCCATGAGAAGGAGCTCTTAGCAGCTGTGGGGTAGGATGAGATAAGAAAGCTGCTGGCTCATCAAGGTTGGTGTCAGCATTGCATTGTGTGCAGGACATTTTTTTTGTCAAGCATGCGACGCGACATAGTCATTTACCATGATGTGTTTGATTTTATTTAATGATGGTCTCCAGGCCCAGCGCCACCGAAGGCAGAGGGCGGAGGAGCAGTCCTCCACATCATCAACGTGCAGTAAGTACTGTAGTAGTGACACTAATACAGTGGTTCCTTTTCCATTTGTCCAGCCTTCCATTGTTGATTCCAGTGTCATTGCTTCTCGCTCATGCAGTGACAGGTAGAGCCTCTGCGACACTCTGTCAGGTAACGCAAGCGATTGCGCAACTTACGTAATCTGACAGAACGTCGCCGCTCTGAACTGAGGCGCCTGATCAGTGGCGGTGCACCTAGCACTCGCCGGCGCCACTGGAACCAGGACAGGTAAGTGCCTCGTATTTGTTTTTGTTTTAATGATTTTTTCTAAATGGTGAATGCATGTCCCTGCCTTGTAGATAAACGTTAGTGACCTGCCCTGTATTGCCATGCTAATGGATAATTAATTTTATCTATTTACACTACAGTATATTTATTTACGTTTATTAACGTTCATCATTTCTCCTTTATAAATAGGAGTCATCCAGTCAGAGGGGGAGACTGAGGAGGAGACTGAGGCAGCAACACCCACATTAAGTTAGTATAATCTTGCTGGTATCTGCTGAGTGATCATACATGTTTCAATGTTCTTGTACTAATGTGTGAGATTGTTGTACACTGCAGATTGTAATGTTCTTTTCTATCATTAATCAACAGCTACTGAGGCTGAGCAGGAGGTGGAGGAGACCTACCCTGTAGAGGCTGCTGGGGATGCGACAGAACAGCCAGACACGGCAGATCCAGGGAGTAAGCATAACTTTTTTTGTATTTTCCAGGCAAATATAATATTTTAAATATGAAATGCTGATGGCATACCTTGTCTAGAATAGCTTGTGATTTATTCTGCAAGGCTTCGGTTTAGCTGGAATTATTAATTATATTAGTTCCCCTCTGCAGCTGATTCCAGTCTTCCTGTTAGCGTGACCTGTGCTTGTTAATATTTCCTCAATGTCCCTGATCACGCCACCTTCTTGCTGCAGTTCAGATTCCCAGTCTGAGCCAATCACTGTTAATCATTATGAATAACACAGCAGGCTGGAGGGGGTGTGTCAGAAAAGAATCTCCAGCTATTGGCTGGCAGTCCCTGGACATGTTCAATCTCTGGCATGCCCCTAATGCATGCTTAACACTTTTCTCATGATGTTATACCTGTTATACCTCCTAGCCTAGACCAGGAGTGAGTAACCAACCTAGCCTAGAACAGAAGTGGGGCTTATTCAACAATCAGTGGCCTTACAAAATTATCAACTTTAAAAAGTAGCCTGCTATATTTTATTAAACAACTTTTTATTAGGTCATCCCAAATGCAATGGCTTGAATGGCTTCTCTTTGGTGAGTGTAATGTTAAAAGCTGGTATAGCTGATATGTTTTTCTGCAAGTGCAACTGATCTTCCATATTTGCCAAAGTCAGTCAGTCTGGATGAGGTAGATTAGTTAGCAGTAGCACTTAGGCGTCCATTACACCTTAAGATTTTCTCCAGCCGCCCATGCGACCAAGCGGATAAAATCTTTGGGAGATTCCCCTTTACACTGCTCGATGTGTAGAGGGGAATCCCTTTGTACTCTGGCTGGGGAGGACACTCAGCTCCGCCCCAGTCAGAGTACAGTAAAGTAGTACTACACCTTCCTGCACATCTCTGCAAACTTGGTATGATGCAGCGAATTGACACAGACACCACTATCTCCTACACACAAATTGATTAGGTGCATCTCATTAAATATCAAAAATGGAAAACTGGTATGGAAGTGAAAACATCTCAAGATGTTACAGGATTGTCTACAAGGGCTGGGAGATCTTTGCCTTTATATAATGTTAGGGTGAAGAAGCCATGTGTATTGTATTATCTATCTAATGTATTTTCTTTTCTTCGCAGGTGAAGTCTTCATCCTGCAATTGCACCCTGTGGACGAAGGCCTGGACCTGCCCGCGTCTGGTTGGACTGACTGTCCTTCCGAGTCCCCAGTGGTTTCTACAGTCCTCCACCCTTCAACATCCCCCCACCTGGACAGTGACACACCCATTGTTGTTGCTGCCTCCTCCCCAGTGCATCCTTCACCGCTCCAGAACAAGCACACATCCCCCACCCTCCAGAGCCACATGTGACGGATTATCTGCAGCGCATTGTGGAGGTCCAAGAGAGACAATTTGCAGTAACCTGGAGGCTGTGTCGATCTTTGGCCCTCCACAATCGCCTGCAGCTCCATCACTATGTGGCTCTGGAGAGGTACCAGCGTAGCCTCAGGAGACACCTGGAGGCTACGCGGTACCTTGGTGACCAGTTGGCTGGGATTAATATGTCCCTACAGCGACTGGTCACCAGGTTGGGAGAGAATGTACTTTCATTTAATTTTTTGTTTGTTTTGTTTATATTAAAAATAAAAAAATTTTGTTCAGAAATAATTGTTTTCTTGAGTTTTGCTTTCCTTGTTAGATTTGTGTGATGTTTATCTAAATGAACTAGTCCATATATTGTTATTAACTTACTAGAGGCCTTATAATTGTAGTTTTTCTACATTTAACCATTAGGCTGAACTTAGAAAATTGATGCGATTTCTCTCTACACTATTTCAATGTGCAAAGGGTAATCCCATGTATTGTGTCCAGTCACGCCGTTCAGCTTTCCCTCCAACAGAATACACAGCAGATAGTTACAGCAGGGGTTACTATACAGTCCTCAACAGTTCACAGGACATAGGTTGCAGGCTTGCAATCATGAGGGCAACCGTTAACCGGACAGAAGTTCACAGGCTAACGCAATCACAGGGGGCAACAGTTCAAAGGGCAGTGTCATGGTTATGCAATAGAGTTTGTCTGTCAGCATACCTGTCTCCATGTGTTCATCTCTAGAGACCAGCTGACCCTCACCTGACTGCTTTTGTAAGCTCTCCTCTAGCATGGCTCCACCCCAGCTCCTATCAGGGAACCCTATATTAACCTGTGCACTGCAAGCCAGCAGTGCTGATCAACCATTGTGTGTTAGCTTTCATGTGTACTGGCTGTGTTTCCTACATCTGATTCCAGTTAACCGACTTTGGCCTGTTCTCTACTATTCCTGTCTGCTTGTGACCTGGACCTTTGGCGTGTCTCTGACCATCCCTGTTTGCCTGTGACCCTGAACCTTGGCGTGTAATCTGTTGTCCTTGTCTGCTTGTGGCCCCGACCTTGGCTTATCCCTTACTTTCTTGTTGTTCCAGCCTGCTGCCTCTTTCCTCTTCTCCTGTAGTCTACCGTGAGCATGAGCTGTGAGACCCTGGGGGCTGCGACCTGGAGCCAGACTGCAGTGCAGTCCATCCTCACCACTAGAGGCTCTGATGAACACCTGCTGGCTCTTAGACTCCACACCCTGGGGAATCTATGCTCTAGCTCCCAGTGGGATCTGTGTTAGTGATCCAGTAGACCTGCTTCCTGAACCTCCCAGGGTTCAATCCACAGCAGTCAGTCCTAGGGTCCACTACCTAGTGGTGCACTTCCGATTCCTACAGAGTGCATCTGTCACCTAGCCTCAAGGTGACCTGACAGGCAGTCATCATTTCCAGCGCTTGAGTAACATGGCAGCAGGGTAGATTACTCACTCACACTGGGGAATTTGGACAATTGCAGATGGTCATGAAACAGGCGGAGGATCAGAGAGGGCCCTGGTGTCCCCAGGGTCAGAGATGGTAAATGGGAGGGGTCCTGGGCATCTGGATGCAGCTCAGCAGTGACCAACTAATCTATCTTGCATAGAATCACGTTTCCAACTGTATGCTTCTTTGTGCTTTGTTGTGTTGGTAGCATATTCTGATCCTTTAGTTGACAGTCTCTCCATCAAGAGGAACTGTCATGCTGTTGAGGTCATCTTTAATCATTGTCTCTTATTTCCAGACCATCAAACAAAAATGGTTAAATTAGCACATGTTGCTATTTGTATTTACAAAGACAGCAACACGTGAGCAGTAGCGCCACGTCAAGGCTTCAACTTTTGCTACTGTCCATTCACACAACATTCATTCATGCAATCACGCACACTCTAGTCACTCTACACAACATTCATTACAAAAAAGGGTGATGGAAGGAATAAAGGGAAAAATTTGGATTGCTTAAAACAATATAATTCTATTTAAATCTTGGGGTCACACCAAAGTCAAGTAGACAACTGCTATTGTGTCAAGTGGTAAGAAGAAAATAAAAAAAATTATTTTCCTCAACATTTGGATGGTTCGTATGAGTCCCATCTATCTTCACTGTCCATTCACACAACATTCATTCATGCAATCACGCACACTCAAGTCACTCTAGTCCCATCTATCTTCACATGGTAACAATGATTCAGGTTTCACAAGTTAAGGGTAGGGTAACCCAGCTTGGAGAGGTTAAATTTGAGGAAAGTTATTTGTTCCATCAAATGGGGTGTTAGTTGTGAACGGTGTGGATTAAGGATATTCCCAGTAATAGAGAAAACTCTCTCACTTTGCACAGTGAATGGAGGACAGGATAGTAGTTGCTGGGCAACCAGGCAAAGACCAGGCCACAAACTTTTCTTACCATCCCAATAGGTCAAAGGGTCCTCTGTAGGAAGCAAAGGTGCTTCATATAGGTAGGCCCTGACCATTTCAGAGGCACTGCTCTCCTCTCGATTACTTGCTGTTTGACCTGCATCCACCAGATTGTCAAGTGCCTCTACCCAACATGCACATGCTCCACTCTGTTGTTTTTGAGTGATGGTGCCAGGCCTTGGAATAGCAGACATGGCAGGTGAATCTTCCAAACCGGCCTCATCCGTCGTACATCTCTGTTGCTGCAAATTCCGGACCCTTTTAGTCAATTTTTCTTTCCAGTAGGAGAGGCTGTTGTTTCTGAGTGCCAGTTTAACTTTGATCCTGGGATCACACAGGGAAGCCAGCATGAGTTCAGGGCTTTTGCGGACACGGTCATTTAGCCGATCTTTTAAGTTAGCTTGTAGCTTTCTGATGAAAGACGCTACATTGGCATGAAGTGGGCTGCCACAAACAGGCTCACTGTTTTCTAGGAACGATCCCATCTTATCTATGAGATAGGTAAACAAGGGTATGACCTGTCCTAGGTTGGCATTGCTCTGACTCAAGTTTTCCGTCACATTCCGAAAGGGTTTTAAGACATAAACGAGCTGCCCAATTATAAACCAGTCATCACGTCCCAGTGTGGAATCAATCCCGATGCTGTGGCGGGATGATAGATTGTGAATGGCTGTCTTTTGCTCCAAAATGCATTCCAGCACTTCCAGGGTATAGTTCCACCGGGTGCTGACATCTTGTTTCAGGCGATGTATGGGGAGCCCTGATTGTTTTTGCTCCTCCCTCAACAGTTGACTAGCCCCTACACTGCGGTGGAAATGCCCTGCAATCTTTCTGCAAAGGTCCAAGATTTGAGCAATCTTGTTGTTTTTCTCCACTGGGATTGCACCCTTGACCACTAAATGCAGTATGTGTGCAGAACAGCGCACACCGACAAAAAGATCCATCTTGGAGAGCTTTAACCATGTTTGAACCTCCGTCTGTCACAATGAACCCAACAGAGACATTGATGACTGCCCGCTCTCCAAACCAATTGGCCAACATTGATCTAATTGCCCGCAATATGTTGGCAGAGCTGTGTTGGTCATCACGAACTTCTGTGTGGAGCAGGAAAGCTTGATAACCCTGCTGGTCTTGCGCTGCAGACCTGCCTCCTGATGGAGTTTGAACTCTTACACCAGTGCCACCACCAACAGGCACAGTGGCCTTCCACCAGTGTGCAGTCAAAGACAGGAAAGCGTGTTGATCGCTGGGAGCTGTCCACAAATCAGTTGTCAAATGAATTGTCTGACCCTCGGCTTTGGCCATTTTTTCCTTCAATAATCCAACGCACGAGTGGTATAGTGCTGGAATAATCTTTCTGCTGAAAGTTGTTCATGCAGGAACAACGTATCGTGGAGCAAGGGCATGCATGAGCTGTTTAAACGGCTCCCCTTCAATCATGCAAAAAGAGGCTCCTCCAACAGCAATGAATTGGCCAATGAGGCGGGTGATCTTGTTGGCCTGCTGTTTTGACATGCCCTTGGAACTAAAGCCAACAAAACTATCGAGGGTAGGCTGATGATGTCCTTGGGAGGATGAGGAGCCTGATTGGGTCTGACTCTGCAGTGGAACTACTGCACGTGAACGGGTTGTATTAATTGAACCCTCTCTATTGCCTCCTGTGCTCTGAGTAAGTGGTGTGCTTGAGGAGTTACCACCAGTACAGTCAGAGTCCATTATGCTGCTTCCTGCGCTACCATCTTCTTTTTCTGCCTCTGCCTGCAGTAAAGTAGAGTGGTGGTAATTTTTAAGGTGTAGGTTCATACCAGCATTGGTTAAATGACCTAACTTTTTACCCCTACTTACTTGCTTCCCACACAATTTACACTTGGCAAAGAACCCGCCTTCCAATGTTTGAAAGTATTTCCAAACGTTGCTGCGGCGGGATGCAGCCCCTTGACCCTGTTGATATCTATTTAGGGCTGATATAGCTGCAGCAGGTAGCACACCAGTGGTGGAAGCTGTTGCCACTACAGTTACACTTGGTGAACTAGAACTAGTGCTGCTAATGGCAGGGGTGCTGGGGACTTGGAGGTCAGTGATATCATCATCACAGGATTCTTCCATAATAACAGAGGGAGAAGGGGAGTTAGCAGCAGATGAAAAAAGTGGACTGCTACCTGTCCTACTCCTCACAGAATATCCCTCTTGCACTTTCTCCAGGTCAAGCTGTAAGTCCTGTGGGCTAAGATTGTATAAAACATCCGCAGTGTTTGGGGAAAGAGGAGCATCACATTCTAAATCATCTTCTTGGGCCAATGAAGAAAAAGTCTCACACTCTGTCCCTGCTGCTGTCTCCCTCAATTGCTTCTTTGGGGAGCTGGGCAGTGGCACTGGTAGTGTGATTGGTGGTGGTGACTGTAAAGGCAACTCCACTTTACTAGGTTTCTTGCCTATTCCATAAAAATATGCAGCCATGACACCTGTAGAAGTGGAAGGAGGTGCTGCACTGGCAGTGGAAGTGGCAGCAAATGTTGGTGGTCTGGCAGGAAAAGTAATATTAGAAGATTGGGGGTGGTGGAACTAGCTTTGCTGGTGGCACTGGCGGTGACACCCACTGCTGTGGACAGCATGTTGGTGGCGGCAGAAGTGTCAGAGGCACTAGTAGCAGAGACCTTGCCACTTTTTTTAGCAAGGAGACCATTACCTCTACCAGCCTTCACTTTTACATTAGAACGGTACATTTCTGAACTTTACAGCAACTGCAAGTCAGAAAATGGACTGGAGTGGAGATAGGGTATATAGAATCTCAATCTATAAATCACCCCCCACCACAACAGGGGCAGCCTCTGAGGCTATCACAACACTAGCAGCAACACTAGTATCACTACTCTATCCTCTGAACCTCTGAAACTCCTTGTGATACTTCCCTCCCTATCTCTTGAGGTTGATGTTGTTGCAATGGATGCAGATGGAGAATCTTGTGGAGGAGTACATATTCATGTGTTTTCTAATGCTACCCAAATTGTTTTCTAATGGTACCCAAATTGCTGGTACCTTTACAATGGTTGATAAACTGCAGGCAGAGACTGCAGACCACAATGGTGATGTGGGCAGCAGATATAGTAAAAATGGCCCACACTGTGCAGCTCTTTATATTTTTTGCCTACTCAAGTGTTCCCAAACTGCCCTGAATATAATCAATTTCTACCAAACACAACAATATTTTAAATATTTTTGGAATAATTGGGGTGCAAAGGTGTTTGTAAAATGTGGGGTTGTGGTATTTAAGTGTCTTTGTGCACTGAAAATGGGCATAAAGTAACTACGCCAGTGCTGACAAAGGCATGCACCTAGGTAAGACAAGGTTGATAATATAATATAGCTGTATAATGAGAATATGTTGAGAAGGATTTAGACCCTAAAGAGCAAGTCCATTCAACAGATGAAAGCAATCAGTAAACAACGTATGTTATCAATAAAACACCTCAGAGAGTTCTCAGTAATCCACTGCATCTATATTTCACAGAACAGGAGGTTTAGACTTTCTGCCACCTGTGCTGTATAACTTCTATGCACATGCACAATCTTTGGCATATATTGTACACTATTAGTTTCATTTCCAAGTTGTATTCACAGGCAAAATGAAGTTGGTTTACTAAAGGCAAATAGGCTGTTCACTTTGCAAGGGGATTGACACTTTGCAGTAGAATTTACCGCTAGCTCAGTGAATGTGGTGAACATTTACTTTGCAAAGAATACCTAATCACATGCAAAGTTCATTTAAAAAAATCTATGTTTTTGGACACAATTAGATGATAAAAGTCAGTAGAGCTTCTCCATGTTCACTAAGTTACAGTAAATTGCCCTTGCAAAATGAGCAACCTGTTTTTTTTTCCCTTTGTAAATTAACCCCATATTCCTTTCTCTATTTTGTCACTTTTTTTTTTACTAAAAGAACTCTCATTGGACACTTGTACCCTCAGGTAATCTTATAACAAAGCTTACCTGTAGGTACAAGGAATATATCCTAAACATGCACAGTTTAGGAGATATTCAGTGTCTCTTCAGCCAGTGATGTCACCGGCACATATGTTCTTAAGGAACGACATACTGTGCCATAGCCGAGACTCATGTGTGCATGTGCCAGAGTGACATCATCACGGAGTGGCCTTTCAAGCAGCCAGGGCCCACAAACCCCTGAAAGGAGACTGGCTTAAGATGGAAGCCCTGTCAGGCATGTAGAGTGCCACTGGAGGGCTTCATTCTAAGGTAAGTCTATCTTAATGTGTGAGTATGTGATGCATACTAACACATTGGGGGTTATTTACGAAAGGCAAATCCACTTTGCACTGCAAGTGCACTTGAAAGTGCACTGAAAGTGTACTTGTAAGTGCAGTCGCTCTAAATCTAAGGGGTAAATCTGAAATGAGGGGAAGCTCTGCTAATTTTATCATCCAATCATGTGCAAGCTAAAATGCTGTTTTTTTATTTTCCTTGCGCGTCCCCCTTGCATCTGCAGTGACTTTACTCCCAAGTGCACTTGCAGTGCAAAGTGGATTTGCCTTTAGTAAATAACCCCGATTATGACACTACCTTGCAGGGAGAAGATTTTTTAAGTTAAGTTCACAACCGCTTTAAATTAGAAGTCTAGCAAAAACATATTTCGTTTTTGAGGGTCAGAATCCCATGTCACTGGGATTGAAAATGAGGTCCAGTGGGGACACAGAAAACAATGCAATCCCCTGTAAAGAAACAGCTAAACTGGGAGAGGAAGGTTCAAACTAAAGGCTGATCAGTTGTGCTGCAGTACACAGAAGATGGTAAGAAACATTTTGACTGAAGAGTTACAAGGATTGGCTCCTCACTGTGATGCTGCTGTGTCTTCATTGTCTAATCACAGCCCGGGGCAGGGAAGTGACCAGGCTGTCTTGCTTAACTCCAGTAGAGAAAAGTTGGTTTACCAACCTGACACTACTTTTTTGAAGAGCTGTGCATATTTCAGGAAATATATATTTATGTTTGGCTGAAGTAGAGCTTTAAGTCTATATACAATGGGATAATCATAAAGGGAAGATTGTCTCATTATTATTTTGCAACATGTGCAACCATAACAAGATAGGTTATGTAAATGCTATATAAAAAGGTTTTTGCTGCAATGCAATACATTTACTGTATCAATTTTGTCATCTTGTTTGAGAGAGATAAAATTACATTTAAAAGGGTAAAAAGGTCCTTTATTGGCAAGATGATATGCTACACCTGAGCAGCAACATAATCAACACTGTAAAAAAGTATACAGTATTAATTATGCATTATGTCCTGCAATGATGGTACAGGATTTTGAAGTTTCCAGTATGTTCTTGGGATAATGTTTAAATCCTGTTTGTTAAGTTGTAATTAGAAGTACTGTGGCTCTACTTATTTACTTTCTCCTGTAAATCAGTCAAGTTCCTTAACCAATGATGTTGACATTGCAGATTATTATGAAGGTCGGTGTGTGCTTTTGATTTTCCACATACTAGACTCTCAGCAAAGAATTTTCCCAGATTGTTCTTTTACCAATGTATGTTTCAAAATAAGGAGTGAGAGAGATACTCTGAGAAAACTTTTCTAGTTTAGCAACTTTTATTAAAATTACAATACCACTTCACTTGATTGAACAGCAACAGCAAAAAAGTTTTACAAAGTCACCATAACTCTGCTCCACTCATATCATCTGGCATCGATTTCATCAGGGTCTTGCTGGTTACCTCCATTAGACTCTATTCTGAGACACCGACCGGCAACAGAGAGGCACATGGAAGGAACAAGCTGGCACGACTCAAAGCTTCCGCAAGCTCGACAGAGAAACTGGAAAACCATGATGTCGGGAACCAAAAGGGCATGTTCACCTTCATAGTTAGCTATGAGTTTATTAACGTTGTGTAAATCACTCTGTTTGACTGATTTGTAGGAGAAAGTACATGGGGACAGCCTAATTACAATACTTCGTATTACAACTAAACTGTCTGAACAAGCCTTTTAGACATGCACAGCAGCTGTGGACAAGAGAATGAGTACAATACGGTGTACATAAGACAAATTCTGCATGTTGTCATGTGGGAAATGCAGAAACAATATAGTGACATGAATTTGAACATTCCAAAGTTACTTGCAGATGGTTGTAAACTTTCCCCGTGGCATCAAGTAAAACATATCCAGCAGCATAGATACTTCATAAGCCTATATAGACTTAATTAGGCAAATAGGATAATGAATGCTATTTACAAAGTTTAAGATTTCAACACCTTGATATACAGAAAGCATGGGCGTTAAATCTAAACGTGTACACAATGTCTTAGGAAAGCTCCATGTGAAATCTGTCAGGAAGATTATTTATGCATAGAGTTCAGACAATTAAAACAATTAAAACAGAATTTTTTTAGTCCTAGGATATCTGTGCCAGTTGGCAGTCATAGTATTGTGTTGTATAAGTTATTGCAAGTGAAGGTAAAACTACACTACATGTGTAATAACTATTTGTTTGCGTTATGCATAAAATACAAAATTAAAGTAATCTTTGCAATCACATTTTCCATATGTGCTACAGCAATCTCCAAAAAGTATAGTGTATAATAAACAAAAACGAGTCCAAATGAATCAATTTAAAATTTTAAATCCATCGATATAAAACTAGATAGATCCTGCATCAATAATAAAATTGCTTTGCTCAGCCTAGCAATACTTTGTTTGTAATACTTTTACAGATGTAATGTCTGATTATAAAACAGTTTCTGGAAGTGTGTATAATTTTATTTTATGCTGTTGTTTTAGCTGAGAAATTTGGATCAAGCAAGGAAGGTTACTATAGCTATAGGGCACATTTAATTGCATTTTTGAAACGTCTTTTAATCCTATAATAACAAAAAATGAAATCACTGCTGACATTTTTCGTAGCCAGAAGAAGGTAGTAAAGGGTAGAGAAATAATTGTTAATTCTAAGAACATAATTAGCAACTTTAAAGCTTTAATCTAAAAATGCATATTCCGAGCCTGGGTAAAAGATTAGGAAAAGATACTGCAAGTCTTTGAAAATGTAACTGTTTTTGTTTTTAATTATAAATTATGACTGCTTTAATTAGCTCAATCACCAGGTTGATAAAATAAACAAATATGAACACTTAGTCATTTTGTGAAATACTGCACATTGGATGAAGAACACATTTGAGAACTTTAAAATAGCATTGCTCGATATATTATTGTATGCATTTAGTAACATTTGCTAGATGTCCTATACAGCAGTCTTCTCTAGAAGAGCTTAAGAAATCTTCAAGTATGTAAATGTAAACCCTAACAAAAATATCTTATTTACCCTGTTTTGGTCTGTTAAATGTGCTATTTGAATTACTGTGTTATATGTGTTGGGCAGGTGCAAAAAAAAAAAACAAAAAAAAAACTGCTGATCCTTATAACAATCTTTTAAACTTTTGACTTTCTGTGATCTGTGATTCTGACACTATCAGTGATCCCTGTTACATAGTAGGTGAGGTTGAAAAAAGACACAAGTCCATCAAGTCCAACCTATGTGTGTGATTATATGTCAGTGTTACATTGCATATCCTTGAATGTTGTGTTTGTTCAGGTGCTTATCTAATAGTTTTTTTAAACTATCGATGCCCCTCGCTGAGACCACCACCTGTGGAAGGGAATTCCACATCCTTGGCGCTCTTATGCCGCGTACACACGATCGCACATTCCTACAACAAAATCCATGGCTTTTTTCCAACGGATGTTGACTCAAACTTGTCTTGCATACACACGGTCACGCAAATCTTGTTGGAAATTCCGAACGTCAAGAACGCGATGACGTACAACGCGTACAATGAGCCGAGAAAAATTAAGTTCAATAGCCAGTGCGGCTCTTCTGCTTGATTCCAAGCATGCATGGAACTTTGTGCGTCGGAATTGTGTACAATTTACGACAATGGATTTTGTTGTCGGAAAATTTGAGATCCAGACCTCAAATTTTGTTTGTTGGAAATTCCGATGGAAAATGTCCGATGGAGCCTACACACGGTCGAAATTTCCGACAATGAGCCCCCATCGAACATTTCCCGTCGGAAAATCCGACCGTGTGTATGCGGCATTACAGTAAAGAACCCTCTATGTAGATTATGGTTAAACCTCTTTTCTTCTAATTTAAATGAGTGGCCACGTGTCTTGTTAAACTCCCTTCCGCAAAAAAGTTTTATCCCTATTGTGGAGTCACCAGTACGGTATTTGTAAATTTAAATCATATCCCCTCTCAAGCGTCTCTTCTTCAGAGAGAATACGTTCAGTGCTCGCAACCTTTCTTCATAACTAATATCCTCCAGACCCTCTATTAGCTTTTTTGCTCTTCTTTGTACTCGCTCCAATTTCCAGTACATCCTTCCTGAGGACTGGTGCCCGGAACTGGACAGCATACTCTAGGTGCAGCCGGACCAGAGTCTTGTAGATTGGGAGAATTATCGCTTGTTGTGGACTACAGAACACCTCCTCATTATAGTAAAGAGATGCGAACAGAGAGTTACTCTGTATTTCCAATACACTTCCTGTCCTAGGGAGACAATAATGCTTCTCCATAGATACAACACAGCGAGTGAGCGTTGTCAACCTGGGACAGTAAGTGCATTACTGGAAGGATAAAAAGATGAAAATAAAGAAAAAAGCCTGAAAAGGACATTAATGCAGCCATCACTTTGTCAAATTTCCACTCATGTGCAGAGGACATTTCAAAAATAAGAATTTTCTTTGCGTGTGATTGGATGATTGAAATGAACGCAGCTTCACAGGGCTAAGTGAATCTTTAAAATCTTTAGCAAAGATTAAAATGTCTGACTTTACGCTAAGATCAGGTCAGAGACTGACAACTAGCAATTTGGAGAGTCAGCAAAGGCATCTCCGATATTTCTCTAATACAGTTTTCCTTTTATCATTTTATCATTTTATTTTTTTTTTTTTTTATTAATAAATATTAGTAAGTTTTTACAACAACACAATGAGTATAAAAAGTGTATTTTTTAATTGCTGGTAAGGTTCATGGTGGATTTTAACAGAGAATGCCAGGTTTTTCACTGAGCTTGTTCTTTTTCCTTGCAAATCTTTTAAAATCATGGAGGAGCACAGAAAGTTGGCATCTTGTATAGTAATCAAAGTACCTTCCAATTCCATTGTTAGAGTTTATACTATAATAAGAGAAAGAAAAATCAAAATCATATAAATCATACATTAAATGCACTGTTCCTGAATCTATCCATATATTTTTAAATACCATAGCAGAGTTGCCAGCATTTTGATACAATCATGAATACATAATTTGATGTATTGGTAAAAGTATTTTAAAGGCTGTTAGGGACAAAAACTCAAATTTGAGAACTCAATTTTTTTCTGCTGAAACAAATATAAACCTTAAAAATACATCTAAAATATCTAAAATGTAAAAAAGTATAAAGTAAACCTAAATTATTATTATTTTGATAAAAAGTCGACATTTAAACTAGCTGATCACTGAAAGTGAGATTTAAAGGAAAACTCCATTAATTAAAAAAATATATAAATAAACTTGTTTTATTTTTTTTCTTTTATATAAATACCCCTTATGTGTGCCTTAAGGTGGAGTTGCACCCAGAAATGGAACTTCCGCGGATCTGATTCCTCCCCCCCTCCGGTGCCACATTTGGCACCTTTCAGGGGGGAGTGAATACCTGTTAAAACCAGGTATCCTCTCCTACTTCTGGGGAAAGATCGCCGCAATCTTGTGCAGTGATCTCCGCAATGTCTGGCCCTCCTCCTTCCCCCTGCTGCCTTCTGGGAGACACACACAGGTCCCAAAGGACAGCAGGGACCATTCAGAAAGCACAGTGTGACTCGTGCATGCGCAGAAGGAAACAGGCTGTGAAGCCACAAGGCTTCACTTCCCGTTTACCTTAGTAAGGATGCCGGTGCCTGTACCCGAAGCCGATGGACGGGTCAGCTTCGGGTGCCGACATCGTAGGCTCCCTCGATAGGTAAGTGTCCTTATATTAAAAGTCAGCAGCTACAGTATTTGTAGCTGCTGACTTTTATTGTATTTCACCCAGGCAGAACTCCACTTTAAATCCAAAAGTCTTCTATCCAGTGAAGCGATGTTCTTGGTTCCTCTTCCTCTACTCTCTACAACAATGGTGGATGGAGGAAAGCAGCACTGATGTTATGACTGCAGCACTACTCTCTGTAAATTCTCTGTACTGGGAGCCCAGGCTAATGTGATAATATCCCCCATGGGGTGTGCAATGACCTACCTAAATGGGTTGAGGAGATTTTGTTTCATTCAAATGCCGCAAAAGCATTGGCGAGGGGACGCACTATATTTTTAAGAAGGGGTGGGCTCCCTCTAGGCATACCTGCCCATTAATCTACCCATTATTATTAATCTACCCATTAATCTACCCATTAAATCTACCCATTATTATTACCTATGAATGCAGTTAGCTGTACTTCTATGATTCCCTTGTATGCATGTAGCAATTAATTGAGTTTCTTAGCCTTTAGGAATACATGGGTATGTTTATGATTTTTTTATTTGTAAGTTAAAGTGGAACTTTAACTCTGGAAAAAAATAAAAAATGGGAAAATGAGCAGTCATTTTTAAAATGCCTTGTCTCTTCTGTACTAAAGTTATTTACCTGCCCATCTGCCCCTGTATAGTGAGCTGTGCATGTGCAGCTCATAGTACAAATTCGGCCATGCTGAGGCTGACTGAACTCCTGTACATATGCGAGAGTGAGGTCATCTTGGCCAAGCCAATGAAAGTGGCCAACAATTGAGACCCAGAAGCTGGCCCTCCGAAGATGTCAGCAGGTGACAGGGACCTCCAAGACGCAGCATGGCTGGACTGAAGGTGAGATTAAATCCACTTTAAGTATATGTATATCATTGTGTATTTCTCTTCTCTTCAAGAGTACTGTGACCTACAGATTGCTGTACAACTTTTCAGTTGTATGAAAGTAAATAAGAGCATGCAAACAAGACAGAACACCCATACAACAGGAAAATGTATCATAGTACAAAATGTTAAGAACATAAGAGTTTTATGAATAAATGTGTTGTTGACTGCAGGATGAAACAAATATTAATCTTAAAAGAAACATGCTATGAGAACATAATGTCTTCTGTTGCTTACCTTGAGAATTGTTTGGCTGTTATGCTGGTCAACAGCTTTAATACTTTCTAAGGCACTGAACGTAAAGCCTGACTCCATCTTGGACAAAAATTAATAAATCTTGGGTTTTGTTTAAAGGGATGCTGTAATGGGATGTCATCTCACTGACTCCATAATTGTCTCAGTGCAAGTTTCCTTTAACAACTGTATAATATGATATTAATTATATAAAAAATAATTAAATACACACTATATATCATGCTGCTACTACATTTTAAAGTGGGCCTATACACCAAAAGAGAAAATTAGTGTATTTGTAGCTAATTAATTGCCTGAAAAATGTACCTTTTGTCTTGAATTTCTCTTGAGAAGCAGCAGTATGCTACCTAACACTTGACAAAGCCTAGGCACTAATGTTTTTTGTGGTGTGAGAGTATCACATGTAGCCCTCTTTTGGGGGGGGATTATGACAAATGGCTCTCCCGAAAAAGCATATTGCACTAAACCTGTAGGTAAATAAGGAAACCAGAACTTTCGCCAAGTGGAAGAGTGGGTTTGAAAATAATATTGGCAGTGTCTTCACCCAGGAAAGGGCCTCTGTGAACAGAGGAGATTCCGTTCCTGGAAAATTAACCAGTATTCTGATCAAAGTAATTGGAAGCAGAGGAACTAATGCAAACAACATAAAACATTAACCCAGGGCCGTCTTTAATATGGATTGGACCCTGGGTAAACATTTTCTTGGGAACCCCCCCATGCAATTTTGCTCTCCACCCCAACATCCCAAAAAATAAACACACACGTAGAATTATCTGAAAAAAAACTTTCATAATGTAAACATAATGCAGCCATTATCATGTCATAGAACCCCTTTACAAATCACAGTGCCCCATTACATTATGTCAGAAACCATGAATCAGACTGAGACAGAAGTACAGTTAAATCATACTTGTTTAACTACTTCCCGCCCAAGGTACATAATAGGACATCCTTGACTTTGAGCTGGGATATCTGAATGATGCCTTCAGCTAGCTATTCCCTACACCATAGAGATTTCCTGTGGATCAGATGGTCGCCGGAGCCTCTATTATCGTTCGGGGGCCGGGCGCAACGTTATGACATCATGCCCAGCCTCTGCATTCAAACAAATGGCACCGCCTCGGTTGGGAAGCCAAGATCATTTATTTTTATTTTTTGATTTCAGGCTTCCCATCCTAGAGGTGAGATGTGGGGTCTTATTGACCTATATCTCACTGTAAAGAGGACCGATCATGCCATATTCCTATTACAAGGGATGTTTACATTCCTTGTAATAGGAATAAAAGTGATCAATTTTTTTTTAAAGTGTCAAACCAAAAAAAGAAAGTAAGATTAACAACAAAAATAAAATAAAAAATGTAAAGCGCCCCTGTCCCCGTGTGCTCGCACGCAGAAGTAAACGCATACGTAAGTCCCGCCCACATTTGAAAACAGTGTTCAAACCACACATGTGAGGTATCGCTGCAAACGTTAGATTGAGAGCAATAATTATTAATAACTAGCCCTAGACCTCCTCTGTAACTCAAAACATGTAACCAGTAAAAATAAAGCATTGCCTATGGGGATTTTTAAGTACCGAGGTTTGGCGCCATTCCACGAGCGTGTACAATTTTGAAGCGTGACATGTTAGGTATCTATTTACTCGGCGTAAGTTCATCTTTCACATTATGCAAAAAAAGTGGGCTAACTTTAATTTTTCTTTTTTAAAGCATGAAACTGTTTTTTATCAAAAAAAGTGTTCAAAAAATTGCTGCGCAAATACCGCGCAAAATAAAAAGTTGCAACAACCACCATTGTATTTTCTAGGGTCTTTGCTAAAAAAAAAATATATAATGTTTGGGGGTTCTATGTAATTTTATAGCAAAAAAATATGAATTTTACATGTAGGAGAGAAATGTC
The DNA here is from genome assembly GCF_042186555.1 of Aquarana catesbeiana. Taxonomy (NCBI): domain Eukaryota; kingdom Metazoa; phylum Chordata; class Amphibia; order Anura; family Ranidae; genus Aquarana; species Aquarana catesbeiana. The sequence continues at coordinate 249,559,033 of NC_133330.1, forward strand.
AGAATTGGCCAGGATGGCAAGTAGTTAACCACTTTAGCCCCAGAACATTATGCTGCATAAGGACCAGAGGACTTTTTCCAATTTGGCACTGCGTCGCTTTAACTGCTAATTGCGCGGTCATGCAATGCTGTACCCAAACGAAATTTGCGTCCTTTTCTTCCCACAAATAGAGCTTTCTATTGATGGTATTTGATCACCTCTGACGTTTTGATTTTTTGCGCTATAAACAGAAAAAGACCGAAAATTTTGAAAAAAAATGATACTTTCTACTTTGTGTTATTAAAAAAATCCAATAAACTCAATTTTAGTCATACATTTAGGCCAAAATGTATTCGGCCACATGTCTTTGGTAAAAAAAATGTCAATAAGCGTATATTTATTGGTTTGCGCAAAAGTTATAGCGTCTACAAACTAGGGTACATTTTCTGGAATTTACACAGCTTTTAGTTTATGACTGCCTATGTCATTTCTTGTGGTGCTAAAATGGCAGGGCAGTACAAAACCCCCCCAAAATTACCCCATTTTGGAAAGTAGACACCCCAAGGAAATTGCTGAGAGGCATGTTGAACCCATTGAATATTTATTTTTTTTGTTCCAAGTGATTGAATATTGACAAAAAAAAAATATTTACAAAAAGTTGTCACTAAATGATATATTGCTCAAACATGCCATGGGCATATGTGGAATTACACCCCAAAATACATTCTGCTACTTCTCCTGAGTACGGGGATACCACATGTTTAGGACTTTTTGGGAGCCTAGCCACGTACGGGGCCCCGAAAACCAAGCACCGCCTCCAGGATTTCTAAGGGCATAAATTTTTGATTTCACTCCTCACTACCTATCACAGTTTTGAAGGCCATAAAATTCCCAGATGGCACAAACCCCCCCAAATGACCCCATTTTGGAAAGTAGACACCCAAGCTATTTGCTGAGAGGCATGTTGAGTCCATGGAATATTTTATTTTTTTACACAAGTTGCAGGAAAGTGACACATTTTTTTTTTGCACAAAGTTGTCACTAAATGATATATTTCTCACACAGGCCATGGGCATATGTGGAATTGCACCCCAAAATACATTTAGCTGCTTCTCCTGAGTATGGGGATACCACATGTGTGGGACTTCTTGGGAGCCTGGCCGCATACGGGGCCCCGAAAACCAAGCACCGTCTTCAGGATTTCTAAGGGCGTAAAGTTGTGATTTCACTCCTTACTACCTATCACAGTTTTGAAGGCCATAAAATGCCCAGATGGCACAAACCCCCCCCCAAATGACCCCATTTTGGAAAGTAGACACCCCAAGCTATTTGCTGAGAGGCATGATGAGTCCATGGAATATTTTATATTTTGACACAAGTTGCGGGAAAGTGACAATTTTTTTTTTTTTTTGCACAAAGTTGTCACTAAATGATATATTGCTCAAACATACCATGGGCATATGTGGAATTACACCCAAAATATATTCTGCTGCTTCTCCTGAGTATGGGGATACCACATGTGTGGGACTTTTTGGGAGCCTAGCTTCATACGGGGCCCCAAAATCCAATCACCGCCTTCAGGATTTCTAAGGGCGTAAATTTTTGATTTCACTCCTCACTACCTATCACAGTTTCGAAGGCCATAAAATGCCAAGATAGCACAAAACCCCCCAAAATGACCCCATTTTGGAAAGTAGACACCCCAAGATATTTGCTGAGAGGCATGGTGAGTATTTTGCAGCTCTCATTTGTTTTTAAAAATGAAGAAAGACAAGAAAAATGTATTTTTTTTTTCTTTTTTCAATTTTCAAAAGTTTGTGACAAAAAGTGAAGTCTGCAAAATACTCACTATACCTCTCAGCAAATAGCTTGGGGTGTCTATTTTCCAAAATGGGGTCATTTTGGGGGGGGTTGTGCCATCTGGGCATTCCATGGCCTCCAAAACTGTGATAGGCAGTGAAGAGTGAAATCAAAAATTTACGCCCTTAGAAAGCCTGAAGGCGGTGCTTGGTTTTCGGGGTCCCGTATGCGGCTAGGCTCCCAAAAAGTCTCACACATGTGGTATCCCATACTCAGGAGAAGCAACAGAATTTATTTTGGGGTGTAATTTCACATATCCCCATGGCATGTTTGAGCAATATATCATTTAGTGACAACTTTGTGCATTAAAAAAAAAAAAAAATTGTCTTTTTCCCGCAACTTGTGTCACAATATAAAATATTCCATGGACTCGACATGCCTCTCAGCAAATAGCTTGGGGTGTCTACTTTCCAAAATGGGGTCATTTGGGGGGTTTTGAACTGTCCTGGCATTTTATGCACAACATTTAGAAGTTTATGTCACACATCACCCACTCTTCTAACCACTTGAAGACAAAGCCCTTTCTGACACTTTTTGTTTACATGAAAAAAAATTTTTTTTTTGCAAGAAAATTACTTTGAACCCCCAAACATTATATATTTTTTTAAAGCAAATGTCCTACAGATTAAAATGGTGGGTGTTTCTTTTTTTTTTTTTTCACATAATAATTGCGCAGCGATTTTTCAAACGCATTTTTTGGGGAAAAAACACACTTTTTTTAATTTTAATGCACTAAAACACACTATATTGCCCAAATGTTTGATGAAATAAAAAATATGATCTTAGGCCGAGTACATGGATACCAAACATGACATGCTTTAAAATTGCGCACAAACGTGCAGTGGCGACAAACTAAATACATTTTTAAAAGCCTTTAAAAGCCTTTACAGGTTACCACTTTAGATTTACAGAGGAGGTCTACTGCTAAAATTACTGCCCTCGATCTGACCTTCACGGTGATACCTCACATGCATGGTGCAATTGCTGTTTACATTTGACGCCAGACCGACACTTGCGTTCGCCTTTGCGCGAGAGCAGGGGGGGACAGGGGTGCTTTTTTTTTTTTTTTTCTTTATTATTTTTTTGATTTTTTATCTTATTTTTAAACTGTTCCTTTCATTTTTAAGTTTTTTAATCATTTTTATTGTTATCTCAGGGAATGTAAATATCCCCTATGATAGCAATAGGTAGTGACAGGTACTCTTTTTTGAAAAAATTGGGGTCTATTAGACCCTAGATCTCTCTTCTGCCCTCAAAGCATCTGACCACACCAAGATCGGTGTGATAAAATGCTTTCCCAATTTCCCAATGGCGCTGTTTACATCTGGCAAAATCTAAGTCATGAAATGCTCGTAGCTTCCAGTTTCTTAGGCCATAGAGATGTTTGGAGCCATTCTGGTCTCTGATCAGCTCTATGGTCAGCTGGCTGAATCACCGGCTGCATTTTCAGGTTCCCTGTTGGGACAGGAGAGCCAGAGAAAAACATGGAAGATGGTGGGGGGGGCATTCCCTCCCACTGCTTGTAAAAGCAGTCTAGAGGCTAATTAGCTGCTAGGATTGCTTTTACATGAAAGCCGACCGCTGGCTGAAAAGAATGATACCAAGATGATACCTAAACCTGCAGGCATCATTCTGGTATAACCACTCAAAGTCCAGCAACATACCAGTACGTTGCTGGTCCTTGTTGGGCATATATTGTAAACTTTTTTTTCATTCAGCCTGTGGGCTGAACGAAAAAAAGATATTGATCGGTGGGTATGCCCACCATTAGAATACCTCCCTTCATCCACCCACTTTTAATGATGGGCATACATGCACCATTTATATATGCCGAAGCATGGGGGCATCCTCCCGCAAAAGGCAGGAGCAAATCGCTCCTCCACCCACTGCAGCCCCCACGCTTCGGCATATATGCTGAAGTATGTAACTGTGGTGGTGAAATCACGCTGGAGTCACGGCTTTATATATCGTGGGAGCAACGCTGTTGCTGTCAAGATAAATAAATCCGCGCTGCAACTGAATGGCGTACCTGCTAAGCAAATGATGGTTAACAATAAAACAAAGTAACATTACAGTATAACAGTAAGACTTACCATACCTGCAAAGCAAATACAAAAAAAAACATAGTAAAAAATAAAACATTTAACGCAACCTGTGCCTAAAATATATATATATGCCAAAGCATGGGGGCATCCTCCCACAAAAGGCAGGAGCAAATCGCTCCTCCACCCACTGCTGCCCCCACGCTTCGGCATATATGCTAAAGTATGTAACTGTGGTGGTGAAATCATCTCCGACAGCGCTGGAGTCATGGCTTTATGTATCGTGGGAGCAAACGCTGTTGCTGTCAAGATAAATAAATCCACTCTGCAGCTGAATGGCGTACCTGAAAACAATAAAATGGTTACCAACAAAACACAATAAACAGTAAAGTATAAAAAAATTGCATATCTGAAAAGCAAACATGGTAAAACATAATAACAATAAAACATTGCAGAATAGAATACAGTAAAAAAGAGCAGAACAATAGAGAGAGAATAGAGAGAGAGAGAACAATAAAACAACAACTATTTTTGTTTTTTTTATTTTATATTTTTTTGTGTTTTTATTTTTTTTATTTTTTTATTTTTTTATTTTTTTTTTCACTTTTTTTAGTAACTTTTAACTTTTGTAACTGGTACCAGGTTTGGGTCTCTCAAAATGCGATGGCATCTTGGGAGACCCTGTGAAAGTGTGTCCTAGTCTGTGCAGTGCTGTACCCTACGCTAATACTCAACTAGTGTATGGTAGCGTTCAAAACATTCACCCATGCAAAGACCAGGATTGCCAGGACAGGAGGGACAATAACACCGGGTGTCACGCCTAAATCCGCGCTTGCTGCAGACACGACATCTTTTTTGGGGGGCTCTTTGGGTAGGGGTACTCGGGAGGGCATAAGGAAAATGCCTCTAATGCAGCCGTCTTACTGCATTTGGTTGGGGAAGGTGAGGTGAAGCACCGTCTGGATACAGAAGGGCTCTGACGATCTCTTCCTGGAATTTAAGGAAGGATCCAGTCCGTCCTGAAGCTCTGTATAGCACATGAGTGTTCAGCAAAGCCAATTGAAGTAAATAAACAGACACTTTTTTGTACCAGCGTCTGGCCTTACGGGCAACTAGGTACAGCGCCAACAATTGGTCATTGAGGTCCACCCCTCCTATATTTTGGTTATATTCGTGGACACAGAGTGGTTTCTCCACAACACCAGTCGCCATAGTAATTTGGACCGTCGTGTCTGCATGAAGGGAGGTAAGAACAAAAACATTCTTATTGTCCCTCCACTTCATAGCGAGCAAGTTATTACACTTCAAGCAGGCTCTCTCCCCAAGCCTAAGACGGGAATCTACAAGCCGCTGGGGAAAGCCCCGGCGATTAGGTCGCACGGTGCCACATGCTCCAATCTGTTGATCAAACAAGTGACTAAAAAGTGGCACGCTCGTGTAATAATTGTCCACGTACAAGTGGTACCCCTTTCCGAATAAGGGTGACACCAAGTCCCACACTATCTTGCCAGTGCTTCCTATGTAGTCAGGGCAGTTTGTCGGCTCTACGTGACTATCTTTGCCCTCGTAAACCATAAAACTACATTTATAGCCTGTGGCCCTGTCACAGAGCTTATACATCTTGACCCCATATCTGGCACGCTTGCTGGGAAGGTACTGTTTGAATGACAAGCGGCCAGAAAATTTAATCAGGGACTCATCAATGCAAACAACTTGATGAGGAGTAAACAAGTCTGCAAAACGTTGGTTGAAGTGGTTTACAAGGGGCCGAATTTTGTAGAGCCGATTGTATCCAGGGTCTCCATGAGGACGATAGAGTTCATTGTCACTGAAGTGCATGATCCGCAAAATCTGCTCATATCGTGCCCTGGCCATGGAAGCAGAGAACACGGGCGCATGGTAAATTGGGTCAGTGGACCAATATGACCGCAACTTACTCTTTTTATTCAAGCCCATGTTGAGGGAAAGGCCCAGAAAGATCTTAAATTCGGAGACCGTAATTGGTCTCCAATCTCTGGCAAGGGAGGACTGGGGATTAGCGGCGATGTGTTGACCAGCGTATAAATTGCTTTGGTCCACAATAGATCTATAGAGATCTTCGGTGAAAAACAGCGAATAAAAATCCAGTGGGGTAAAATCAACTGTTTCCACCTGAATTCCGGGTTGGCCAGTGAATGGGGGAAGTACGGGTGCTGCAGAAGTGGTAGGTTCCCAATTTGGATTGGCGAATGCAGCAGGAAGGGCACTATGGGCACGACGGGCCTGTGTTCATCTTTTTGGTGGCAGCGGGACACTACTTGTGCTTGCCACCTCGCCAGCTTAAACTGCACTTATGGGACTCGCCACGTCACCACGTGATACTGCAGTGCTGGATGTAAGACCAGGGTGTACTAGGCCGCTGGTGCTTGCCAGTTCACCAGAAGGAATAGCGGCACTAGTACTGCTCTTCTCCATATGAGAGCCCTGCGGTTCTTGCACTTCAAGGACAGAAGAAGAAGATTGGGGTCTGGTACGCCTGACCTTGGCAGGGACCACAACTCCATCGTCAGAGTTATCTGTCATGGAGCCGCTGTCCTCTACAGGATCGTATTCTGAGCCTGAATCTGACAGATGAGTGACTTCCTCTTCACTATCTGTCATGCTCAGAAACGTGTAGGCCTCTTCACTAGTGTACCTTCGATTTGCCATTTTGTGCTCTAAATTTAGGGGTACACTAGTGAGACTCACAGGCAAAAAAGCTCCTGACTGTCAGCGACTATATCAAAAAACTGTTAGCGATCGCAGGGATCAGGCCTGCAGTTATGTGTGCTTAGTGATTTGTAAGTGACAGTTATCGATCGATACTGCACTTGGGTGGGCTGGGCTGGGCCGAGGGGCAAAACGCAGGTGCTAGCAGGTATCTGGGCTGATCCCGCTAACACTGTTTTTATGGGAACCCTAAACTGTTGGGGACGCTAGTATAGATCTGATCAGATCAGATATTGATCCGTTTAGATACTATAGCACTAAGGGAGGTGTACGCTGCGTGCGTGGGTGTTAGCGGTACTGGCGCTAACCGCTAACCTGACGCTGCCTGGGGCGACGCAGACCTTATCTGACCCTAAAAACTTAACTTATATCACCGCCGGGCAATTAGGGGTTAAACCTTTATAAGGTAATAAACGGCGGGTGCCCTAAAACTATAAAAAACAAACCAACTAACCAGCGTCACCCGTAACACTTATACGGTGATCGCTGGTGAAAGGGTTAACTAGGGGGCAATCAGGGGGTTAAAACCTTTATTAGGTAGTATATGGGGGTCCCTGTCGCTATAAAACACTGACAGCGAACCTATATACTTACCTCCCTAACTAGCGTCACCTGTGTCACTAATACAGCAAATTGTCGTGACAAAGCGTCAACCCTTACATTCTTAGTACTGGGTAAGAATGAGACAATGTAATAGAAACTAGACAAGAAAAGAGCCCATCGCGCTCTTCTGGGAGAGAGGCATTTAGCCTCAGACAAGAATGTGAGATTCTTATGGTCAGTAAGAATGAGAACTGGCACAGTGGTACCTTAGAGGAGATGTCTGCGTTCTTTCAGGACTAAAATGATCGCTAACAGCTCTCTGTCACCAATCTCGTCATTGCACCCCGCAGGTGACAATTTCTTGGAAAAGTAGCCACAAGGATGCATATAACTCTCAGAGGTAGGATGTTGAGACAGAAGGGTGCCAACTCCAGTCTCAGAATCATCAACCTCAAGGATAAAAGGTAATGTAGGATCAGGATGTGCCAACATAGGAGCAGAAACAAAGGGAGCCTTGAGACTCTCAAAGGCCTTAATGGACCCTGGAGACCAACTCTTTGGGTTACTGTCCTTTCTGGTCATATCAGTCAGGGGCTTGACCAGAGATGAGAAGAATAAACTTCAATAATAGTTGGCAAAGCCAAGAAAACGCTGCAGAGGACATAAACCCACGGGTCGGGGCCACTGTAGGACTTCTGAAAGTTTATCTGGGTCCATAGGAAAACCAGCAGTGGAAATGACATAACCCAGGAATTTAACCTATTCACGATGGAATTCGCACTTCTCCAATTTACAATGGAGAGTGTTCTCTCTTCGTTTCTGAAGCACACGACAGACATCTGTGTGGTGGCTCTCCAGGGACTTGGAAAATATGAGGATTTCGTAGCGATAAACCACCACACATAACTGCAACAAATCTCAGAGGACATTGTTAATAAATTCCTGGAAAACTGCTGGGGTGTTACAAAGGCCAAAAGGCATTACGAGGTACTCAAAATGGCATAATAACTCAAAGTGTGATTTTGCGCAGTTATCTGATAACCTGGGGCAGATTTCCTCTAGGTAAAGTGTGTTTGAAATCCAGTAACTCAAACAGTGTGGTTAAAAATAATAATAACGTAAGGCTAGTATATTACATAGGTGCATAACTGTATATACATTCTATAATAAAGTAATAAAATCATAAATACATGGCTAATAAAAATACTGTTACATAGCTAGTAGGTGCTATAAAAAATACCAGTGAATAGAGTGCAAATGATGATAAATAAGTGTATATAGTGGATAGTCCAAAATAATAGTAAATGGAAAGATTAGGTCCTCAAAAATAATCGAACTGCGGTAGGAAGTCCTAGCTAGGGATATAATATAGATCCGATAGATGGTTTCTTAATAATGAAGTGTAATATTGTTGTCCTTCAAACCTTCCTGTAAATATGGTCTCCCAAAACTCTCACCTCAAAACTGTTGAATCATAGCATCTGTAAGTGCAGATCACTGGATGTTGTCACTGCTATATGTCAGTGCGGCAGAACGTAGATCTCTTCTCCAGGATCCCCTGCTGTGGCTCCTGCTTGTCCTGAGTACATCAGGACTGAAGAATGACAGTTACTACACTCAAAGCAATCCACAATTCATCATTTCCAGGTGGGAGCTGCACCAGGACTGGGGTCGGACTCAGCAAAACCCACCAAACAAAACACGGAAATTACAGTTAACCCCTAACTTCCTGCTGGGGCAGCAGTAACCGCTAGCTGCTTACAAGTGGATTGCTTTGAGTGTAGTAACTCTCATTCTTCAGTCCTGATGCACTCAGGACAAGCAGGAGCCACAGCAGGGGATCCTGGAGAAGAGATCTACGATCTACGTTCTGCCGCACTGACATACAGCAGTGACAACATCCAGTGATCTGCACTTACAGATGCTATGATTCATTGATTTTTATATTATTGATAGCGCGAAGGACACTTAACACTAGTCACTTTACTCAAAATGGCATGTTCTGGTATTAAACGCAGTTTTACACTCATCGCCCTCCTTAATCCTCAGGAGATTGTATGCCCCTCTCAAATCAAGCTTTGTGAATACTGTTGCTCCCTTGAGGCCAAGGTCAAATAACTCCGTAATCAATGGAAGCGGATAGGCATTCTTAATCGTGAAACAATTGAGACCCCTATAATCAGTACAAGGTCTCAGTTCACCACTCTTCTTCTTCACAAAGAAGAAATCAGCACCAGCAGGAGATGAGGATTTGTGAATGAAACCTCGAGAAAGTGCATTTGCAACATACTCCTCCATGGCCTTATCTTCCAAGACCGACAAAGGGTAAACCCGGCCATGAAGGGGTATGGCACCAGGTTAAAGGTCAATTGTGCAATCATACGACTGGTGTGGAGGCAAACTACCAGCTTGACCTTTGTCAAAGACATCTCTAAAATCATAGTACTCCTCCGGCAAGGAGGAGAGTGAAGAGGTGCACAGGACCTTGACTACCTTCTGGAAGCATGTCTTACTGCATTGTGGTGACCAGGAGAGAACCTCATATGCAGCCAATCAAAGGAGGGGTTGTGCCTTTGTAACCAAGGATAACCAATAACCAGCGGAAACTTAGGTGAGGAAATAACTTGGAATTGGATTATCTCATGGTGAAGAGCCCCTACGGCCATGGACAACAGAACAGTCTCATGCATCACATGGGCAGGCTGTAGAGGTCTTCTGTCAAGAGCCTAAATGGCAAGTGGAGTTTCACTTAGCTGCAGCAGAATCGAGTGCTTTGATACAAAGGCAGCATCAATGAACAGGCCTGCAGCCCCAGAGTCGATTAGAGCCTGTATCTTGATGGATGACTCAGCCCAAGAAAGGGTAACCAAAACCAGGGGCTTATCCTTCTGGATAACAGGGGACAAAACAACGCCATCTAAGGTCTGTCCGTGACAGGACCTCAAGGTTCGGGTGCTCCCTGGACAGGTAGGACAAGACTTCAAAAAGTGACCTGCCTGGCCACAATAAAGGCACAATCTCTCCCTCCTCCTAAGGGTTCTCTCATCCGCAGAGAGGCGTGTGAAGCCCAAGTGATGGATTCATCTTCACAAACCGACTCAGTACACCGAGGCATGGGAGGTGAGGGAAGCAAGGGTGGGACTGCAAAGTTTGGAGACGAATGTACAGGCTTCCACAAGCGCTCCTAAAAAGGGAGTTTTTCTGAGCCTGGAGTCAATGAGGATGGCAAACATGATCAATCTCTCCAGCTCAGTGGGTATACCTCGGGCTGCTATCTCATCCTTGATGGTATCCAAGAGAGCATGAGAAAAAGCAGCCACAAGGGCCTCATTGTTCCAAGCAACCTACCTGGTGAGAAACCCTCTGCATTGGACTGGATCGCCCCAAATCACGGGGGGAGCAGAGCGGAACCAGACATAACCTCCTATAGAGGTAATACTTGAGGCGGGTGCCTACACAGAGACTAAAGCAGCAGCAGGGACAGCCTGCAACACAGGTTGTACCAGAGCAGCCACAGTGGGAGATTCCAGGTGAGCCGTGTGACTCAGGAACATTTGTAATGCCAAGTGATCCATGCGGTGATCCTGCTCATCCAATCTGGATAAAATATTACCAACAAGTGGATTCACTGCATCTTCTGAATTCATGGCCTTCACCTACTGTCAGAAACCATAAATCAGTCTGAGACAGAAGTACAGTTAAATCACACTTGTTTAATAACAATAAAAAAGGTAAACAGAGTAAACGTAGTCAAAACATAGCCAGAGTTCAGGAACCAGAACGGATAGTCAGACAAGCCAAAACGTCAAGGAGCCAGAAATGAGCGTAGTAGAACAGCAAGCAGGATCTGGAGCCAGAAGGAATGTCAGCCAGGCAAGTCTTTTACAGGAACACAGGAGAGCGTCTCTAGAGATGTGACCTAGGTGAAGGCAGAGATCATCTGGATTGGACGGCTTAAGTAGGCAGGACTGATGAGCAGGATATCATCAACAGGTGAGTCACTGTGGAGATATAGGAGCTGGCACTTAGCCGACAGCTGAGCGGCCAGCTTTGAGAAGGAAGGGCTGAGCCCAGCCCTCACACATTACAGCCATTGTCATGTCATTGTCTTTACAAATCACAGTGCCCCATTACATTGCAGCCATTTTCACACCAGAGTGCCCCTTTACAAATTACAGTGCCCCTTATCACATCACAGTGCCCCATTACATTGCAGCCATTTTCACATCATAGTACCCCTTTACAATACACAGTGCCCAATTACACATCACAGCGCTCCATTACATTAGAGTCCCCTTAATGTCATAGTGCCTCTTTTCACATCATGGTGCCCCTTATCACAGTGCCCAATTACACATCACACTGCTCCTTTGGGTTCCATTGACATCTAGGGCTCCCAGATCGAGGATGGAAGAGCTGAGATTCTGCCTGTGATCCCAAATCTCCGCAAATTGTGGGACTCCCTCACTGTCACCTTTCATTTTCTGTCCTACCAGCGCCCTTATCAGCCCGGCTGTGCAGGGGAGTGGACACATAATTGCTAAGTGGCACGACCGCGATCCAGACAGGATTGTCACTTGGCCCGTCATTTAGTGATCCCTGGTATATACCATAGTTTGTGGACTCTAACTTTCCTACAGACTAAATAATATAATATACACGTGGGTTATTTTTGCAAAAGAAATGTAGCAGAATACATTTTGGCATAAATTTATGAAGAAAGATTATTTATTTGCAAAATTTTATAACAGAAACAAATTAAAACACATATTTTTTTTATATTTTTTAGTCTTCTTTGTTAATTTAGCTTGAAATAAAAAAACAGGTCGTGATTTAATACCACTGAAAGAAAGCTCTATTTGTATGGCCAGCATTATAAACTTGTCATTCAAAGTGTGACAGCGCTGAAACTTGGCCTGGGCAGGAAGGGGGTAAAAGTGCCTGGTACTGAATTGGTTATAACAGAAGAGGCTAGTGGTCTCTTCTGTTATATTGTCCCCCCTGCCTGCCAGTGATAATGTGATTTAAGCCGCCCATCGCATAATGTGATATGAGTCGCCCATCGCATTTAAAGAATGCTCTGTGTGCTGCAGCTATATCACCCCAGTGCGCATGCGTGGGAGTGACGTCACTGCAGCCTGTCCATTCAAGCGGTCAAAGGTTGAGAACCCAAAAATTAGGCTGGGAGAAGAGGGATGCGCTGAGGACCAAGGGGAGCTGTGAAGGGCTCAGTTTGCAGGTAAGTCTGTCATAATGCACTAGTTTTTATTTTTAACCTCCCTGGCGGTATTCCCAAGTATGGCACGGGGTGAATTTTCATTACCAAAAGCAGTAATCCCGAGCCACACTCGGGATTGCATTGCAGGATCCAGGCAAAGTTACTTACCTTGTCCCCAGGATCCTGCGATGTCTCCCCGCTATGTGTGCGAGCTGTGTCCTCCGCTGGATCTATCACAGTGCTGAGCTCCGTTCTCTGCGAGCATCGCGAAGCATGGGGACGGAGCCTGGTGCCAAATTCGAAAATTGAAAAACACATTACACATAAAGTACACTGTAATCTTACAGATTACATTACTGTATCAAATTATTTCACATCCCTTTTGTCCCTAGTGGTTTGTCCAGTGCCCTGCATGTAGTTTTTATTGAATATACTCTGTTCTTTCTGCCTGGACACTTGAAAATGTCCGTAGTAACCAAAAAGTGTTCCTTTATGTCAAAAGCGGTTTTAGACCAGATAGAGAAGAGCGATAATAAATTAGAATCACTTGCAGAATTGAATGAAAGTGATTTGTGGGGAAATTCGTCATCAAACACTGAAAGTAATGACAGCAACAATTCTGCAACTGAGCAAATTTCTGTGTTTTTGATTTGATTACATTATTGAATACATTTTATTATTACTATATTGTTATTTGTTATAATTATTTATAGTTATTTATTACATTGTAATATATGATTTTGTGTTTCAAACTTTATCATACCCGGGATGTCTACTAGACTTTTGTTTGGACAGATTTAAGTGAGTTATTCCTAACCCCCGTACACAAGATCGGACATTGATCGGACATTCCGACAACAAAATCCTAGGATTTTTTCAGACGGATGTTGGCTCAAACTTATTTTGCGTACACACGGTCGCACAAAGTTGTCGGAATTTCCGTTAGCCAAGTACTCGGTGACGTAAACCACGTACGACGAGACTAGAAAAGGCCAGTTCAGAACCAAGCGCGGCACCCTTTGGGCTCCTTTTGCTAATCTCGTGTTAGTAAATGTTTGGTGAGAGACGATTCGCGCTTTTTCAGACTCGTGGTTTTCAGATCGTTTTCTGCTGTTCAGTTTGTGCTTGTGGGTTTGTATCTGCTCTTCAGTGCATGCAAGCAAGCTCCGCGTGACTTATTAGTCATTGTGTTCTTGTTCATTCGTTACTGTTTTTCAGGTCGCTCTTCACAGGCCTTGCTGTTCTTCAGTGCATTCTGCTACTTCGTTCTGAGCAGCCGACCATTTTCTAGCCATGTTGCGTATACGTACTCCTCGTAGAGTTCGTGCTGTGCGGGGGCTTGGTGTTGGGGTCCTGACCTTGACACAAGTCCAGTCCATGAACAGGGTGGGGAGGAGTTCATGGACCAAGAATTATTTGCTTCAGCGTGACCAGTTCTGTCATATGCCTTTGCTCCGTGAGATCCGTGAGAATAATCCTGATGATTTCAGGAACTTTCTCCGGATGACGGACCCCATATTTCACCATTTGTTGGCTTTGCTGACCCCTTATATTAGCAGGCAGGATACCTGCATGAGGCAAGCCATCACTCCGGAGCAGAGGCTCATCGCCACCCTGTGGTACTTGGTGATGGGGAGAAGCCTGCAGGACCTTAAGTTCTCGACAGGCATCTCCCCCCAGGCTCTGGGGATCATTATCCCAGAGACCTGTTCTGCCATCATCCAGGTCCTGCAGAAGGAGTATATTAAGGTAAGATTTTTATCCTTTAATATCACATTTTATTGTATTAAGGCTGGGTTCACACTGGTGCGACACGACAGCCGTCCTACTTTGGATCCGACTTTGCCCTGCGACATGAAGCCGGCATGTGTCCGACTTTCAATGAACGGGGATCCGACTTGGATCCCCGCCAATGCCGGCACTGTGTTTGGTATGAATCTTTAGGGGGAACTCCGCGCCAATTTTAAATAAAAAACCAGCATGGGTTCCCCCTCCAGAGGCATACCAGGCCCTTGGGTCTGGTATGGACCTTGAGGGGAACCCCCTACGCCGAAAAAACGGCGTGGGGGGTCGCCCCCAATCCATACCAGACCCTTATCCGAGCACGCAGCCCGGCCGGACAGGAATGGGGGTGGGGACGAGCGAGCGCCCCCCCTCCTCCTGAACCGTACCAGGCCGCATGCCCTCAACATGGGGGGGTGGTGCCTTGGGGGAGGGGGCGCGCTGCGGCCCCCCCACCCCAAAGCACCTTGTCCCCATGTTGATGAGGACAAGGGCCTCTTCCCGACAACCCTGGCCGTTGGTTGTCGGGGTCTGCGGGCGGGGGGCTTATCGGAATCCGGGAGCCCCCTTTAATAAGGGAGCCCCCAGATCCCGGCCCCCCACCCTATGTGAATGAGTATGGGGTACAGCGTACCCCTACCCATTCACCTAGGAAAAAAGTGTCAATTTAAAAAAAAACACTACACAGATTTTTAAAGCATTTTATTAGACAGCTCCGGGGGTCTTCTTCCGACTTCGGGGGTCTCTCCGGTTCTTCTCCACGCTCTCCGGATCTTCTGCCGGGCTCCTCCGCTCTCTTCTGCTCTTTTGCCGCTCTTTTGCTAAAGCGGAGGAGCCCGGTCTTCAATCTTCTGCCTTCTGCCTTCTGCCTTCTGCCTTCTGCCTTCTGCCTTCTGCCCTCTTCTCCTGATGTTGACACGACGCTCTCTGGGGCTAGAATGCTCTCTGTGCGCTCTGCTCTGACTTATATAGGCGGTGACCCCGCCCCCTTATGCCGTCACAGTCCCTGGGCATGCTGGGACTGTGACGTTTTAGGGGGCGTGGTCATCGGGTGATGACCACGCCCCCTAAAACGTCACAGTCCCAGCATGCCCAGGGACTGTGACGGCATAAGGGGGCGGGGTCACCGCCTATATAAGTCAGAGCAGAGCGCACAGAGAGCATTCTAGCCCCAGAGAGCGTCGTGTCAACATCAGGAGAAGAGGGCAGAAGGCAGAAGGCAGAAGGCAGAAGGCAGAAGGCAGAAGATTGAAGATTGAAGACCGGGCTCCTCCGCTTTAGCAAAAGAGCGGCAAAAGAGCAGAAGAGAGCGGAGGAGCCCGGCAGAAGATCCGGAGAGCGTGGAGAAGAACCGGAGAGACCCCCGAAGTCGGAAGAAGACCCCCGGAGCTGTCTAATAAAATGCTTTAAAAATCTGTGTAGTGTTTTTTTTTTAAATTGACACTTTTTTCCTAGGTGAATGGGTAGGGGTACGCTGTACCCCATACTCATTCACATAGGGTGGGGGGCCGGGATCTGGGGGCTCCCTTATTAAAGGGGGCTCCCGGATTCCGATAAGCCCCCCGCCCGCAGACCCCGACAACCAACGGCCAGGGTTGTCGGGAAGAGGCCCTTGTCCTCATCAACATGGGGACAAGGTGCTTTGGGGTGGGGGGGCCGCAGCGCGCCCCCTCCCCCAAAGCACCAACCCCCCATGTTGAGGGCATGCGGCCTGGTACGGCTCAGGAGGGGGGGGGGCGCTCGCTCGTCCCCACCCCCATTCCTGTCCGGCCGGGCTGCGTGCTCGGATAAGGGTCTGGTATGGATTGGGGGGGACCCCCACGCCGTTTTTATCGGCGTAGGGGGTTCCCCTCAAGGTCCATACCAGACCCAAGGGCCTGGTATGCTCTTGGAGGGGGAACCCATGCCGGTTTTTTATTTAAAATTTGGCGCGGAGTTCCCCCTCAAGAACATCTGAGCACAAGTCGCGTGCCAAAGTCGGATCATGTAAGACGGCAATCCGACTTTGATCCGACTTCAATGATAGTCAATAGACTGAAGTAGGATCAAAGTCGGACCAAAGTAGTACAGGGAGCATTTCTAAAGTCGGAACGACTTGTGTCGGACCAGTTAGGACGGCTCCCATAGGGAAACATTAAATTTCACACGTCATGCGACATGAGCTCCCAATGTCGGAGCGTTTGTCGGACCAGTGTGAACCCAGCCTTAATGTTTGATAATATATTGTATTTCTTTCCTCATTCCCTAATTACCATGATTGGAATATGCTGTGAATGTCCCCTTTGTCCTCATTCATGCTGGATTTTTATGTAATTATTTTTTTTGTCCTTCATACATATTTGCTTTCACTTACCTCCCCAGCATGCTCTCCTGCCCCTATATTCACCTCATGTAGTCACTTAACAATGTATTTTATCAGCTCCATAGTAGTGCTTTACCCCAAACACCCCCTAAAATGTTTTTAAATGTGATTTGTAATTTAAATTCAGGCAGAGTGCCAGAGGCTTTTTTTAGGGGTCCCCAAATCATTTGGAACCCTCCCTCCCCCCAACTGCTAAGTCAGCTGATAACAATTCTCTATCTATCCTCAATCATCTATCTGCTGACTTTGCCAAACCCATACACACTATACCCATCTCTTTTGTGGTCAGATGTATGGATGAATTCCCCAAAGCATGTAGTGCAAGGGCCTGCCTGTATACTTTAAAATGGTACTGTTAAAAGTTTTTGTATACTATTATTATCTTGATAGGTAATAGCAGAATGTCCAAATGTGCTCAAATGTGTACAGTGTGTATTTATATCTTTGTATTATGACACTTCTTACCTGTCCAGTGGGCTGCCAATAGTGTAACTAAGGAGGGGCTGTTCAAAGTAATACACATTATTTAGGCATTCATCTCTCAATGAAGTGGAGAGGGTTACCTGTCCAAGAGCTCCCCCCTATAATGTTAGAAATGGCCCAGGAGAGGGGGGGTATGATAGGTGTACCTTATACTTTGGTGTTTAAAAATTCCCATTAGAAAATGCTATCTTGATGTTGGCCAAGAATGTTTGTGTCTAATCTGCTTTCCATGTTTCCTCAACAGTTTCCTTCCACGCCACAGGAATGGCAGACTGTGGCCTCCCACTTTGCCCAGCGGTGGGACTTTCCTAACTGCGGAGGGGCAATTGATGGGAAACACATCCACATCATCCCACCACCCAACTCGGGGTCGTATTATTATAATTATAAGGGGTTCAATAGTATTGTGATGTTGGCGGTGTTGTCGGCTACTTATGAGTTCCTGTATGGGGACGTGGGGAAGAATGGCCGGATGTCCGATGGTGGAGTCATCGCCCAGACGGAGTTCTACAGGCGTCTCCAGAATGGCAGCTTGGACTTGCCACCTCCAGAAGACAATGTGGAAGGACTCCCATTAGTCTTTGTTGCGGATGAAGCATTTGCGCTGGGGGACCATCTTATGCGGCCATTCACGATGAGGACCATCACCCCGGACCAGAAGAGGGTTTTTAATTACCAGCCAGAGCCAGAATAGTTGTGGAGAACACGTTTGGAATCATGGCCAGCCGGTTCCGCCTATTTCTTACACCCATACAAATGGCGGAGTACAAACTGAATCACATTATCCTGGCGTGCTGTGTTCTACACAACTTTTTCCGGCAACATTCTGCCAACTATGCTCGCTCAGTTGGGCCTGAAGCCGGGAATTTAAAATGAACCAACCCTGACGGCGCTTGAAAGTGGCCGTCCTGGCTTGCCCTCCCTGAGTGCCCCGTAAAGTCTGGCTAAGATACCCTGAATTCTTTGCGTGTAGGGGGGCTATCAATATGCCAGACAATGTGTAAAACCTTTATCAAATAAAAAAAATAATTAAGCAAATCTTTGGTGACATTTACTGCTTGTGTTTGTTTTAGCTGACCCTGACAGAAATGTATGGAGTCCAGAAAATGGCATGATTGTGTAACCTTATACAAAGCACTGTTGGGTATTATTTACTAAAGGCAAAGACACTTTGCACTACAAGTGCACTTGAAACTGCACTTGTAGTGCAAAGTGGATTTGCCCTTATGAAATAACACCCATTGTCACAGAAAGCGGCAATTAGAACACCACAAAAGTGTTGTAGCGTTGAGACAATTATCCACACATTCTTGATTAACAATCTTTTTAATACCTGCACAATCACATGTGCATTTTGACAAGGTTTTTAAAACAAACCAACATGTTTGTTGTATAACAATTTTTGGGGTGGCATTAGAAAAAGTTGAAATGTCCATTTAAGATAAAACAGGCATGTTTCAAACCAACAAGAAAGACACAAATCTTGAACTAAGTTCACATTTGGTAGAACTTGAAGGCAATATCAGACATGAGTATTTAGGAACTGTGTTTGATATTGCGTTCCGATGGGGTGAAGTCACCCCAGGAAAAGCCAAATTTTGAAGATGCACACCAATTTACGAATGTCAACATGTGCTATCTGCCATCACGGGGGATCAAGGGACGTGTTTTGGGGGAGCAACTCCTTCCTCTCAGCTACTTTATTATTAAGGAAGGGGTTGCCCCCAAAACACGTCCATTGATCTCCCGTGATGGCAGATAGCACATGTTGACACACTATGTGCATCTTCAAAATTTGGCTTTTCTACAATTCGACAAAAAATTTTAAAATTGTAGCACACCATAAAAGGCCCTGAGAAAATGGATATCTTGAAAGATAATGACTTTATGGCAATCTTCATTGATATGTTCAGGGAGCTGCCTTGTCTATGGGAGATATACCACCCTGAATATAAGAACCAAACAAAGAGGAAGGCAGCACTGGATCAATTGCTGGAATTCATGAAGACGGTGATCCCCACGGCAGACATCACCTATTTGAAGATCCTAACGGGTGGTTGAGGAGCACTTATCTAAGGGGGCGCAGGAAGGTCCAGGATTCCCGGAGATCCGGAGCAGCAGATGACATCTATGTCCCCAGGCTGTGGTACTATGACAGGCTGCATTTTCTGGCAGGTCAGACTGAACCCAGGTCATCACTCTCCAGTCTTCCTTCCAGGCTTCTGACGCCCAACCTGGGCCTTCCAGGCAGCAACATGTGGAGGAGCCCAGCTTGAGCCAGGTATAGCATTTCTCTAAATATTTCTGCTTGTCCAATCAATGATGTTAACTAGATGTTAGTTTGGAGTACTAATTTATGATTGTGATTGATGATGCAAAAACTAAAATCATGTCCCTTTTTCATACACAGGGAAGTCTCAGCCAGGAAGTGGCCGGGCCAAGCAGGCTGCCTGATATCCAGGTCCCTCCCCTACACCTTCAAAGACAAAGTGGCAGGAAGATGAGTAACCTGGAGGAGGCTGCCATAGGCCTCTTTTGGAAGGCTACAGAGGCCCTGAGAACCCCCCACACTGTGGAGGAGGACTTTGCTTGCATAACTGCCTGCAAATGCTGCAGATGGAGGAGGGACAACAACTCCTGTGTGAGTCCTTAATTTTGGAAGCTCTCAATAAGGGGTTGAGGGGCCAAATAACATCTGCTACCCACATTTGTGACCTCACACATGGTCCTCCTCCTCCTCCAGGTACTACTACTCCTCCTCCTTCTCCTCCAGGTTCTACTCCTCCTCCTCCTTCAGGTCCTACTCCTCCTCCTGCCACATCTCCAACACCAGAGCCACAGCCGGGAAGGAAGCGTGGAAAGAAGACCAAAAAGTGATGACCCCGGGTCCAGTCTGGTCTGGCATAAGATGCAGCCTCTTGTAGTAGCACAGCCTGGGGACACAGATGTCATCTGCTGCTTTCATGATCTCTGGGACTTCTGGACCAGACTGCACTCCCTTAGATATGGACTCCTCAGGCCACCAATTTTGATGTTAAATAATTGATGTCTGCCCTGGGGGTCCAAGGCTTTGCTAATTTCAGCTGTTTCTACAGCGTTGCCTCCCTCTTTGGTTCCGAGCCCTTAATAAAGTATTTTTTGTTTCAATTATACTCGCCTATGTGTGTTTTCCTTCAAAAAGGACAGTTTGTGAGTATTCAGGTACATTTCAAAAATACAAATTAACAAGGGACACCAACACCAAGCAACCTTCTTGAGATTAAATAATATAAGATATCCATGGTATTGTCGTAACTTGACACACAAAACACACACAAAAATATTAGGGAGTAAAACTAACGAAAAAATAAAACAAAGATCAGCCTTGAAAAAAACACAAGCCTGCTCTCAAACTTTGTGTGTCGGAAAATCCGATGGAAAATGTCCGATGGAGCCCCACATATGGTCGGAATGTCCAACCGTGTGTACGGGGCATAACAGTACATATACAGCGTCTGGGAGGCACGTGCAGGCAAAAATCACATACATGTATGTAATTTTGCCTGCTTGGGCTAAGGGGGACCCGGTGCTCCCGCTGGGGCATACAGCGCACCTTCTCCCCATGGACACAGTGGACTGCGGATCCCGGTACTCAGGGCCTGGTGAGCATGTGATCACATATATCATAATATATGCCAGTGATTGGCCCACAGCTATCACATGGTACCTGGGCCAATCACAGCACCCTGTTACAGCTATAGTCAATAATCGATCACTAGTGATCACAGCTGTCATGAATGGTTAACCCATTCATGACAGCTGAAAACTTTGCTGTTACAATAATCCTCATTGTAACAGCACACAAAGTGTTAAATAAAATCCCTGATCACCCCCCCATCCCCAAGATATTACAGTGTTATTATGATGACACTAAACTACTCTGATGAAAAAAAGTAAAATACAATTTTAAAAAAAGTTAAATTTTTTTTTAAAAAAGTAAAAAAAAATTAAATCTATATATATATATCTATATCTATATATATATAGATATAGATATATCTATATATATATATATATTTTTTTTTTTTAACACACTTTTACCAGTCAGTGTCCCTGATCTTTGCCACGTCATATGATGATGCTGTACTGCACTGGTGACAGTGTGTAAAAAAAAACTAAATTGTGAAGAAAAAACAAATTCTATTCAATCTCTTAATTTTCAAATAAATTGTGACAAAAAATTCCAACGTCAAAAAACTTGACATGGAGCTCAAGTGGTTAAGAGGCATGGTAAGTCTTTTGAAGACTTTTTTTTGCCACAAGTTTTTGGAAAATGCGTAAAGAAAATGAAAATGTAATTTAATTCAATTGAAAAAGATACAGTATCTCACAAAAGTGAGTACACCACTCTTATTTTTGTAAATATTGTATTATATCTTTTCATGTGACAACACTGAAGAAATGACACTTTGCTACAATGTAAAGTAGTGAGTATACAGCTTGTATAACAGTGTTAATTTATTGTCCCCTCAAAATAACTGCCATTAATGGCTGTGATAACACACATCCATTAATGTCTAAACTGCTGGCAACAAAAGTGAGTACACCCCTAAGTGAAAATGTCCAAATTGGGCCCAAAGTGTTAATATTTTGTGTGGCCACCATTATTTTTCAGTACTGCCTTAACCCTCTTGGGCATGGAGTTCACCAGAGCTTCACAGGTTGCCACTGGAGTCCTCTTCCACTCCTCCACAGCGCTGGTGGATATTAGAGACCTTGCGCTCCTCCACTTTCCGTTTGAGAAAGCCCCACAGATGCTCATTAGGGTTTCAGTCTGCAGACATGCTTGGCCAGTCCATTACCTTTACCCTCTTCTTCTTTAGCAAGACAGTGGTCATCTTGGAGGTGTGTTTAGGGTCGTTATGTTGGAATACTACCCTGCGGCCCAGTCTCCGAAGGGAGGGGATCATGCTCTGCTTCAGTATGTCACAGTACATGTTGGCATTCACGGTTCCCTCAATGAACTGTAGTTCCCCAGTGCCAGCAGCACTCATTCAGCCCCAGACCATGACACTCCCACCACTATGCTTGACTGTAGGCAAGACACACTTGTCTTTATACTCCTCACCTGGTTGCCGCCACACATGCTTGACACCATCTGAACCAAATACGTTTATCTTGGTCTCATCAGACCACAGGACATGGTACCAGTAATCCCTGTCCTAAGTCTGCTTGTCTTCAGCAAACTGTTTGTGGGCTTTCTTGTACATCATCTTTAGAATAGGCTTCCTTCTGGGACAACAGCCATGTGGACCAATTTGATGCAGTGTGCAGCATATGGTCTGAGCACTGACAGGCTGACCCTCCACTACTTCAACCTCTGCAGCAATGCTGGCAACACTCATACGTCTATTTCCCAAGGACAACCTCTGGGTATGATGCTGAGCATGTGCACTCAACGTCTTGGGTCGACCTTGGCGAGGCCTGTTCTGAGTGGAACCTGTCCTGTTAAACCGCTGTATGGTCTTGGCCACCATGCTGCAGCTCAGTTTCAGGTTCTTGGCAATCTTCTTATAGCCTACACAATCTTTATGTAGAGCAACAATTCTTTTTTTCAGATCCTCAGAGTTTTTTGCCATGAAGTGCCATGTTGAACTTCCAGTGACCAGTATGAGAGAGTGAGAGTGATAACACCAAATATAACACACCTGCTCCCCATTCACACCTGAGACCTTGTAACACTAATGAGTCACATGACACTGGGGAGGGAAAATGGCTAATTGGGACCAATTTGGACATTTTTACTTAGGGGTGTACTCACTTTGTTGCCACCGGTTTAGAAATTAATGACTGTGTGCTGAGTTATTTTGAGGGGGCAGCAAATTTACACTGTTATACAAGCTTTAAACTCACTACTTTACATTGTAGCAAAGTGTAATTTCTTCAGTGTTGTCACATGAAAAGATATAATAAACTATTTACAAAAATGTGAGGGGTGTACTCACTTTTGTGAGATACTGTATTTCTCTCAAGCAAAATACACATATTTATATTTACACCTTAAAACACATTCTGCTATTCCTCCCGAGCATGGTGATACCACATGTATGAGGCTTTTTCGCTTTTTGGACTGATTATATACTAGACGTTTTATCCTGTGTATCACACAAATCAACCAATTGTATCAAAACCACTAAACTGTAATGCTCAGGGAATATAACTTAGTGTAGCATCACCCATAGCAGTCCCAGTTCCTATAAGTTAGGCAAACCTAGCCTACTGGTATGTGGCTAACCCAAGGAATGCCATCTCCCCTGGCCTGGTGTCTCACAGGAATGTAGTCAGCATTTTGTGCAGATGGGTCAGTTCAGGCCACAGGCAGACACAAGGGGGTTGATTTACTAAAGGCAAATATACTATGCACTGCAAGTGCACTTGCTCCAGAGCTTAGCAAAAGAGGTAAAGCTTCACTTTGCAAAGAATACTCAACCACATGCAAGGAAAATAAAAAACAGCATGTTTGCTTGTATATGATTGGATGATAGAAATCAGCAGAGCTCTCCATCATTTCAAAGCTTCCCCTCATATCTAGAGCAAATGCACTTGAAGTGTACAGACCAGATCAAGTAATTCTAAAAAAGAGCCGTGCTAGAAACAATATTAAACTCAAACATTAATAAAATTGCATTTATCCAAAACATCAACAGTTGTGATATAAATCATTTTAAAGTGCCGATGTGCTATGTATGTAATTATAGGAAAGTGCTTGAACATCCAATCACCAGTAGATCTCCAAAGTGTGACACCACCATTTTAATATGTTTGAGTTCAGTATTGTTTCTAGTGCGGCTCTTTTTTAGAATTAATATGACTGGTGTGGCAAGGATCATGGACACTGGGACTGGTGTGGCTGTGATCAAAGACACTGTAACTGGTGTGGCGGTGATCAGGGACACCGTAACCGGTGTGGTGGTGATTAGAAATAATATGACTAGTGTGGCGGTGTTCAGAGATAATGTGACTGGTGTGGTGGTGATCAGGGACAATATGACTCAATGACTTAATACCAATATGATCAGGGACACGGTAACTGGTATGGTGGTGATCAGGGACAGTATAACTGGTGTGTCGGTGATTAAGAACAATATGACTGGTGTGTCAGTGATTAAGGACAATATGACTGGAGTGGCAGTGATCAGAGACACAGTAACTGGTGTGGCAGTGATTAGGGACAATATGACTGGTGATTAGGGATACTGACTGGCAGCACTGGTCTTGTGACATTGTTCTGCTGTGGCTATGATCAGAGATAATGGCTGATAGCACTGACATACAGTGATATCAGAGCAGTCAGCAATTGTACATGATTACTACCACAATGGTACATTGCCACTATAGTGACACTGCACTGCTCTGGTAACAGTATGTAAATATATATATATATAAATATATGTGACAGACCTAGCCGGGAAAGAGACTTTTGGAGGGGACTGTATGCAAGCCTCTTGCCGATCGATCGGGGGCCCTTGCATTTGGGGGAACGGTGCTCTTTGTGAGCTGTATGTCTGGGGACCCTGGATTTGCCATATTGGAATAGTGGCTGATTCATAATGCTGGGACAGATACTGTTAGGAGATGCTGATGTAAATTCCAACACCTGTCTGTCTATTGTCTGCTGAAAATGTGTATTGTAAATAAGTCTACTATGGGATCTAAGAGTCATTAGATTCCCATTGTTATTTGTGTTAATTAACTCTGCTATTGTGTGAAGAAGAGTCTATGTTGATTGTGCTAATGTTGATTGGATTTTCTGAACTACAAGACGGCCAGTCTGGCCTAACGGTCATGTCTGAGTCATCTAGGCTGTCTAAAGGGATTAGTTATTTAGCTCATGTTAATTAGGTTAATTAGGTTACAGCTGTATTGTTAGAGTAATATGAGCAGGAGGTCTGCACTTCCACTTTGAGTGTATAAAAGCCTGTATTTTGTCAATAAAGATAGATTTCTGTTTGAACTTACATACAGCCTGCCTGGTGTTTGTTCTGAGCTATCACAACTGGACTAGAACGGCACAGAGCTGTGATTCTAGTCCCGGACCATTGGATGACCGAACCATCAGACGTTGCAATCTGATTCAATAGCTGCAGAGGAGTGTCGGGAGAGTGGAACCGAGCGAGCAAAGGGGCTCGTTACATTGGTTGGCAGCCGTGGGATTTGCTCTCCAGTTACTGGGACACTCCAAACCAGCCTGCAGGAGAGTCACGCTGAAAGACTTACTTGAGAGCCGTGGAGGGAATGGTGGGATCGTGCTTCCTTGCAGTGAACACATCCAAACCATCACCTGGATCCAAGGTCCAGATAGCAGGAGAGGAGAAATACCAGCCACCATGGATGAGGAATTCAGAAGGAGGTTGCGAGAGGAGATACAGCACAGAGGACCGGTATCAGAGCAGGTCCTGCTAGGATGGTTTGATTCTGTCCGCTGTGAGCTCTGGAAGGAAGCGCTAGCCCGTGAGCAGGGACACCAGGGAAAAGTTCTCCCCTCCGTCCATGTGAGGTACTGGTCGCAGTATGAAGTGTGAATGCTGTTTTTGGGGGAACAGCCGAACCAGGAGTGGACAGCCGAGTTAAGCAGGCTGATCCGGGCAGAAATGCGGTTAGACGAGAGTTACAGAGCCCTCCAGTGGTATGTAGCCCAAGTGTGCCCATGGACAGCGGATGACAGCCCCACGGAAGGCTTTGACTACGATGGCCTGGGATTGTTATACTGGAGGCTGTCCAGGGACCCTGACTTTGGAAGTGATCGGGAGTGGCGTTTGGAGGAAATAATGGAGCACAGAGAGCGGAGACTGAATGTCTCAGAAGTGCACTGGGCACTGGAAGATTTGGAGTTTCTGGCCGTTCAGGAATGGGAGTTGGAGATCGCCTACAAACAGCTGTTAGACTCTGCTCAGCAGCAGGGTAGTGCTCCCTTTGCCTGGGACTATCAGGAAATACCAGTTGACAACTCTGAAATCCCGGCTGAAGAGTTGACAATGTGGCAGAGTAACAGTGTGCTTTGTCAACCTGGCCCCGCAGCTATGGAGGCGGAGGTCTTATGGCGGATGCAGCAAGTGCTGACTGACCTTGATGAACCTGTTTCTGCATTGGATGATCTTGGATGGAGGAATGTGCCTGTCCAGCAGAATGCCAGAGAATCGGCAGTGGAAAATCTGAAGATTGCCGTCCCCAAACCTGAAGTGCTGACAACAGGGCAGAGCTCTGCTAACCTCTGCCCAGCACTGATAGCATCTTCTGGGTTCCACGGAGAGGAGATGGTGAATCTTTATCCCCAGACACCAGTTGCAGAGACAGGGGATTTGATAGACTTTTCTGCTGAGGAAGAACAACCTGGTGAGCCTCCAGCAGAAGAAGAGCTGTTATTAGGGCCAAACTTCACTATGCTCTGCCCAGCACCAACAGAAGTATCTGTGAAGTCACAAGGAACTTCCCCAGCTGAAGCGCTGGCAACCAGACAGAGGGTCCAAGATCTCTGCCCTACACCTGCGGCGGTTCCGGAGGCTCAGGGTGAGAAGGAGGTGGTCACATCCCAGCAGCAGATCAGGATACAGGGGGAGAAGGGAGAGGAGGTGTTCGTCATCCCTCCCCAACAGTTAGCCGGAGCAGATGGTGTGGGGTTTCCAGCAGAAGGGCTGGCAACAGGGCCGAGTACTGCTGGACTCTGCCCTCAACTAACAGAGGATGGATGTCCTGTGAAGGTGGATGGGACTTCAGTCTCCACCTGTATACCCCAGGGATGCTGGGCAGTTGGCCCAGATCCACAACAGCATGACGGAGTGAGCCCAGACACCCTGTCTTCTCTCCAGTGGCAGAAAGGACTCCAGGGAGAAGGGCCAGTCCAGGCCTCTCCCCAGCGGCAGATATGTTCTCTGAGAGAGGCAGAGGTTGGCTGGGAGAGTAATACTTTGTTTGGAACAATTTGTTTGGGGTACTGTGTGGGTACAGGCATTAAAGGACTGGAACTACTGACTAACTTCGGAGTCAACCCGTCTGGGGTCTCCTCCTGTGTTAGTCTCCTGCCGAAAGGGGAGAAATGTGACAGACCTAGCCGGGAAAGAGACTTTTGGAGGGGACTGTATGCAAGCCTCTTGCCAATCGATCGGGGGCCCTTGCATTTGGGGGAACGGTGCTCTTTGTGAGCTGTATGTCTGGGGACCCTGGATTTGCCATATTGGAATAGTGGCTGATTCATAATGCTGGGACAAATACTGTTAGGAGATGCTGATGTAAATTCCAACACCTGTCTGTCTATTGTCTGCTGAAAATGTGTATTGTAAATAAGTCTACTATGGGATCTAAGAGTCATTAGATCCCCATTGTTATTTGTGTTAATTAACTCTGCTATTGTGTGAAGAAGAGTCTATGTTGATTGTGCTAATGTTGATTGGATTTTCTGAACTACAAGACGGCCAGTCTGGCCTAACGGTCATGTCTGAGTCATCTAGGCTGTCTAAAGGGATTAGTTAATTAGCTCATGTTAATTAGGTTAATTAGGTTACAGCTGTATTGTTAGAGTAATATGAGCAGGAGGTCTGCACTTCCACTTTGAGTGTATAAAAGCCTGTATTTTGTCAATAAAGATAGATTCCTGTTTGAACTTACATGCAGCCTGCCTGGTGTTTGTTCTGAGCTATCACAACTGGACTAGAACGGCACAGAGCTGTGATTCTAGTCCGGGACCATTGGATGACCGAACCATATATATTTTTTTTGTATATTTTTTGTAAAAAAAATTTTTTCATATTGTCACCATAGCAGAGTGACACTGTACTATTCTGGGGGGGGTGATAAGGGATTTTTTTTTGATTGTTTATTACAGTGATGATCACCGTTCAAAGGTTTCATTCATCATCTTTTTTTTACTACTGTGATGTTATGACTGGTCACAACTATACATGGTACAGAGCCACTGTGACTGCCCCTGGTACCATGCAATTGCTGTGACCGATCACAGAGATCACACAGCAGTAAACAATGCTTCATGAAAGACAAACATTTTTACTACTGTAACTGTGATCGCTTTGATTTGTCACAGGGATCAGATGGTACCAGGTCCGCTCACAGCGGCCGGTACAATGATCAGTGATCTGCTGTGTCCAGTGGATGAATTTGATTAGATGAAAAATATGCGAATCTTCGGTGAAAGTGTGTGCAAAAAATTATAAAAACATTCTTTCTTAAAAATTATGTTATTGCTAATGGTTTTCGATAGCAGCTTTATTTTTTTTACCTTCTAACTCTTCTATATCTGGTCTATGCATTCTCATTTTCTGTATGCATGCTATATAAAAATAAATGCAGGATGAATAAATAGCATAATTGAGAGCATTCATGAAATGTTTCCTTTTTTTTCAATTCTCCATACTCTGCTAGACAATATGAGGAAAAGTCTTTGCAAAATTAGATTTTTTTGACATTTGGCGCCCTGTAAGCAATTTAATACCCTGTTTCTATTGAGACATTAAGATTTCATATAATTTTGGGCAGCAAACATTTTACATGAAACAATTGAATTTTCTAGATAGTCTGGTAGAGCACTTAGAGTAAGAGTATACACTTTAAAATCAAAAGGCTTTCAATCATCATTCATTTAGTTTAGAGCTTTTTGTGATCGTATTCCATCATTTGAAATTTTTATTGAATGTTTCAGTGACTCAGATGTGATGTGCAAATGTATTATATTTATGTATCTTAGAGTTTTTACATTGCACAAGACATCTGCCTGACACTTATTTGCAGGACTAAAATACGGAAGCTGCATTTGTAACTAATATTTTACCGAGCCTTTTCAAATGAACATTACTATTTTAAAAGGAATAATAAAACTTACGCAGGAAATAATCTTTTTTTTTATCTTCATGGTGCATTGCAAACAGACATTTCTGAAACCTTTACATAGCCATACAAATTTGGATGAACTTTTCAGGAGAAAAGAGTAGAGGATTTTAGAAGACGTGAAAGCACTTCTATTCAAGTGAATAGACTTCTGAGGAAAGATATTTATATGTAAATGCTTTTTTCAAGAAACCTATTTTTGACCACAGAAATTTTATTTGTTGTTTAAAAAAGTGATTTGACATGTGCCCTTTGTTATATAATTTCAGCAAGTGAAAACGTATTCAACTGAAGCATTATAATGCAGCACGATATTAATGCTCAATGGATTCAGTTCTCCTTTGTACACTATTTGCACGCAGTGGTAGTTAATTTTATATATTTTAAACTAAACAGCAAAGAATATTTTTGACTTTCCCACTTAACTGCTAACTGAAATACCCCCTACAACTGTCACCCTATTTATTTGGGGCCAACTGCCCCTCCCACCCCCTGCACTCCATATATAACTGCCAGTACTGGCCTCAGATCCGCTGTCAATCTCCTCAATCAGCCACAGACTATTACAGCTTAAGTGGCTGTTCTGAACTCTTCACAAGCATGTGTGACACTTTCTCTATAAACTGTGTGTCAGGTCACCTGAGTCCAGGTGAAAGATGCTCATCGCTAAGCTTGTAGACCCTTCGGCTGAGTGCTGTGGAAGGAGCTCTGGGTGGTTTAGGAAAGCAGCTTCACCTGAGCACCGACACAGATCGAACAGGGAGCTGGAGCACAGGAATCCCCAGGGCATGGAGTTTAAGAGCCAGCAGGTTTACACCTGGGCCTCTGATGGTGAGGATGGCCTTCGCTGCAGCTGACTCCAGTTGGCGGCCCCCAGGGTCTCCCAGATCATGCTTACGACAGGCTCTGGTGGATGGAGAGGAAGCAGCAGTGCGGGAAAACAAGGAATAGTCAGAAGGACAAGCCAAGGGTTGGGGTAACAAGCAGACAGGGATAGTCAGGAGAACACACCAAAGGTCATGCGGCAAGAAACACACAGGGGAGCCTAAACACACTATTACTCGGGCAAGGCAGGCTTGCAGTGCACGGTGTTAAATAGTGTTTCCCGTCAGAGGCTAGGGTGGAGCCACGCTGAGAGAAGATTACTTAAACATGCAGCTGTGAGAGTGCAGTCCCTAAAGCTGATACACAGACCAGAGGTAAGCAGACAGACAGTGCATGAAACATTACTGCAGATTCATGACACCATGTAATAGTAAGCTTCAACTAAAGCTGACAGGCCATGTACAGGGGTTGGACAAAAATATGAAAACACCAGATAAAAGAACCAAATTGTTACTTAATATGGTGTTGGACTGCCTTAGGCATCCAAGAAGGCCTGAATTCCCCTGAGAATTGACAAATGTAAGTCTTGGATGATGGATAATGGAATCTGATATCACTCTTCATGCAAAATGTAAAAATCATTCCAGTTCTTGCAGAGATGTCAGAGGTATAAAATGAGCCCAAACCTTGTTTTCCAAAATTGACCATAGTGGCACACACAGTAGTTGTGTTATTCGGAGCATTATCGTCTTGGCAAATGTCACTGTCTTCAGAAAGCAATGTCTGCATCATGGGGTGCACATGGTTGGCCAAAATTTGTACATAGTCACTGGCAGTGACTCTATCTTTCAAGGTGATGATGGGGCCTGCAGAATACCAAGCTACTTTTGCAGCAGTTGTTTTCTTATTTCACGTCACAATACTGTGCAATATCCTTTTAGTCTCTTTCTGTCAGCTGATCATGTCGACTGTCAACGCGCTTCTGCTTGTCAGATGATGTTTTCCCAGAAATGTTGTATGCCGCCATAACCTTTAAAACTGTACCTCGTAACACAAATAAATTGGCAGCTTTAGTTACAGAGGCACCAGATAAGCGGGCACCAACAATCTTCCCTCTTTGAAACTCAGTAAGCTTTGACATGACTCAGGAAGCTCTGACAGTAGAAAATACACAAAAGAGCTGGCATTATAAAAATATGGAGTAAGGGGGACCCCACATAAAAAAGAAAAAAAAATAGAATAGAATGGGGTCTCCTCAAAATCCATACCAGGGCCTTCAGTCTGGAATGGAGTTTAAGAATAACCCAATGCCAAAAAAGAAAACATATATATAGGAAAGAGGGGGTGAGGACTTGTCAAAAACTGTGTTGTGTTTTTATTTACTTTTGACTTTTTTTATGATAAATGAGTAGGGACACTATGTACTCAATACTCATTCACATAAGGGGAAGCCTGGGACGTAGGGGCTTACAGATTCCAATAAGTCAAACCCCCTCACACCCCCACAACCACTAAGCCAGAGTCATGGGGAAGAAGCCCTTGTCCTCATCAACATGGGGACAAGGTGCTTTGCCAGCCCCCCCGGCAAAGCACCCCTCAGGAGGGAGGCGCATGCTCGTCTCTCTCTTTCCTGGCTACATGCTCTGATAAGGGTCTGGTATGGATTTTGGGGCATCCCATGCCATTCTTTTGGGGATTTTTTGGTGTGGGGTCCCCCTCCTAAAATCAATACCAAATCGGTATAGATTGGGGAGACCCCCACAATTATAGTTGTTTTAATGCCAGCTCTTTTGTTTATATTCCGATGACAGCAGGGTGCCATGGTTGTTAGGATGCCAGCAGGTGCCACCTCCTTAACAACCAATGACAGCAGGGATGAGTCACTGTGTGTTAGGATGGTGGTGGGTGTTGGCTCCTAACAACCAACACAAATCACAGGCAAAAATGCACCAATGAATGTAGATGCGTTTTTTTCTCCATTGAAGTCTATGGGACACAAAATTGCACCAATTCCTTCCAAAGTAGTACAGGCACCTTTCCCCAAAGTTGCATTGCAGAAGTTGCTTGGATGTAAATGTGGACCATTGAAAACAATGTGATTTCTATTGCCATGCGATTCTGTTTGACTGTAGTCACATCTGAAATTCCACTAATGCGAACAGGGCCTTAGTGATGGAAGTGTGGCAGGAAAACATCAGCAGGGAACAAATATTACAATGCTGGACATGGGAGACTTAACAAAATGTTTTTAGATGTTTGCTCTTCATTTTGGTTCAAGGTGTGTGTATGTGTGTGTTTGTGTATGTATGTATGTTTGTGTTTGTATGTTTGTTTACTTTTAACTCCTTGTGGGAATGGCAATGAGGTGCTAATGTACTTCTGTACTCATTCGCAGACATCTTGGGGCTCCATTATCGTTAAGAGGGCCTTCATATTCCACTTAGGTTAACCCACATTATCCCAACCTCCTTCTTGGGGCATCATAGGTGAGGAGGAAGCAGTTATTCCTCAACATTAGGACAAGGCTACCTTCCCAGTTGGGATGCTTTTCCACTTGCCTTTGCAACATACCCCCCCCCCCCCTTTAATGTTAAAAGGCATGTGAGCTGGTCTGGTGTAGGAAAAGGGGGTGAAGGGGGCACACATTCTGTCCTTCCTTTCCTGGACACCCAGAATGCATACCTGGATAAGGTTCTAGGTGGAATCTTAGGATGAATGTACACCGTTTTTTGCTTTTTTTATGTAATGATTACATTCAGTGAATCAGATTTGTGTTGCAATTCCACGGCCAAATATGCACTGCCAGTGTGCACTGTCACTGAAAATGTCCATAAAAATCATACTGTTCCACAATACTACATGTAACTTGAAAGCAAGCTCCAAGCAGGTTAGCTTGCCTATTAACCTTGAAAATGGCAGACATCTATTATCAAGATTTGCATCCCATATATTTTATTGGGGTTTGGCTCAAAAATCAAGGTTTACAGATTTCCTGCTGGGTTTGCTGAACCTCCAGCAAACTGAACCTGGGCAGAATTGATCTTCCCAGTTCTATAATAGCCACTCTTTATAGTGTGATAACAATCTATAAATGGTGTTTCAGATAATTTCACTGTGTAAAATGATTGTTTTATCCATATGTATGATTAGAAGAACATGTGACATTTCACACAAGGTTGAATCTCATTGTCCAACATACATATTTACAAGAAAACACTTCACTCAAGGGAAGTGCTTTGTGTCATGTCAGAATACTAACATACATCTTATAGAAAGACAAAAGCTTTTATGAATTCTGTTTAATAGTAGCAGCACTTTTACAATCACGAAAGTGACAAGACCACTGATAACAATGTCAATAATTATATTTTTTGGAAACAGAATTGTATACACACACACACAAAGATACACATTCACACATAAATATATTTATAGTGGTCAGAATTAAAACCTTTTTTTGTCAAAGCAAAATCAAGCCACATAGATGGATTGACATCCAATGTGGGTGATTTAGTCAGATATTTCTGACAGATGGCTTAAACACGTACCCTTTAAAGGGGAAATCCCTTTTTTTTCTTTTAGATATACACGAGAAAAAGATTAAGGTAATTTAACTGCCTGCAATGTACTGCGGACGGGCAGCCCATGCAGGCAAAGCGATGTACTGGTACTTCTCTGCCTGCTTCCGGGTTTAGGGTACATGCAATCACAGCGGTAATCCAATGATTCACGGCTGGGACCTGCTCATCATCTGTGTCCAATCTCAGCCCAGAGCCCTGTGCTGACAATCAACACAGGGCTCTGTACAGAGGGCATGATCTCTCTGTTTCTTACCCCTGCAAAGAAGGGATAAGAAGCAAAGAGATCTGTTACTAAAAGCAGCACATAAAACACATTACAGATTGCTAGTCACACATTTAACCCCTTTCTCACCCCAGATGTTAACCTCTTCCCAACCAGTGTCATTAGTACAGTGACACTGTATAGTATTATCATTGATCACTGTATTAGTGTCACTGGTGATGTCAGTGGCAGTTAGTCAGTTTCTCGGCCCCCCAGCATCAGTTAGTATCACCGCCATTAGTAGTACAAAAAATAATAAAGCCTATATATATATATATATATATATATATATATATATAGTGGGGCAAAAAAGTATTTAGTCAGCCACCAATTGTGCAAGTTCTCCCACATAAAAAGATGAGAGAGGCCTGTAATTGTCATCATAGGTATACCTCAACTATGACAGACAAAATGTGGAAACAAATCCAGACAATCACATTGTCTGATTTTTGAAAGAATTTATTTGCAAATTATGGTGGAAAATAAGTATTTGGTCACCTACAAACAATGAAGATTTCTGGCTCTCGCAGACATGTATCTTCTTCTTTAAGAGGCTCCTCTGTCCTCCACTCATTACCTGTATTAATGGCACCTGTTTGAACTTGTTATCAGTATAAAAGACACCTGTCCACAACCTCAAACAGTCACACTCCAAAGTCCACTATGGTTAAGACCAAAGAGCTGTCAAAGGACACCAGAAACAAAATTGTAGACCTGCATCAGGCTGGGAAGACTGAATCTGCAATTGGCAAGCAGCTTGGTGTGAAGAAATCAACTATGGGAGCAATAATTAGAAAATGAAAGACATACAAGACCACTGATAATCTCCCTTGACTCGGTGCTCCACGCAAGATCTCACCCCGTGGGGTCAAAATGATCACAAGAACGGTGAGCAAAAATCCCAGAACCACACGGGGGGACCTAGTGAACAACCTGCAGAGAGCTGGGACCAACGTAACAAAGGCTACCATCAGTAACACACTACGCTGCCAGGGGCTCAGACCCCACAGTGCCAGACATGTCCCCCTGCTTAAGCCAGTACATTTCCAGGCCCATCTGAGGTTTGCTAGAGAGCATTTGGATGATCCAGAAGAGGATTGGGAAAATGCCATATGGTTAGATGAAACCAAAGTAGAACTGTTTGATAGAAACACAACTCGTCGTGTTTGGAGGAGAGAGAATGCTGAGTTGCAGCCAAAGAACACCATACCTACTGTGAAGCATGGGGGTGGCAACATCATGCTTTGGGGCTGTTTCTCTGTAAAGGGAACAGAACAACTGATCCATGTACATGAAAGAATGAATGGGGCCATGTATCGTGAGATTTTGAGTGCAAACCTCCTCCCATCAGCAAGGGCATTGAAGATGAAACGTGGCTGGGTCTTTCAGCATGACAATGATCCCAAACCCACCGCCCGGGCAACAAAGGAGTGGCTTCTTAAGAAGCATTTCAAGGTCCTGGAGTGGCCTAGCCAGTCTCCAGATCTCAACCCTATAGTAAACCTTTGGAGGATGTTGAAAGTCCGTGTTGCCCAGCGACAGCCCCAAAACATCACTGCTCTAGAGGAAATCTGCATGGAGGAATGGGCCAACATACCAGCAACAGTATATGACAACCTTGTGAAGACTTACAGAAAACGTTTGACCTCTGTCATTGCCAACAAAGGATATATAACAAAGTATTGAGATGAACTTTTGATATTGATAAAATACTTATTTTCCACTATAGTTTGCAAAAAAATTATTTCAAAAATCAAACAATGTGATTGTCTGGATTTGTTTCCACATTTTGTCTCTCATAGTTGAGGTATACCTATGATGACAATTACAGGCCTCTCTCATATTTTTAAGTGGGAGA
Organism: Aquarana catesbeiana; assembly: GCF_042186555.1. Taxonomy (NCBI): domain Eukaryota; kingdom Metazoa; phylum Chordata; class Amphibia; order Anura; family Ranidae; genus Aquarana; species Aquarana catesbeiana. Next base: position 249,594,450 of record NC_133330.1, read on the forward strand.
ACTTGCACAATTGGTGGCTGACTAAATACTTTTTTGCCCTACTGTATTTGCTATACATGGCATTGGCAGTTTACAAATTTTATTATTCCACAAAAGTGGCTGGTTAAACCTGCTTCTGCATGTCCACCACCATGTTTTTAAGGTTTATTTTGTGAGGGGGGATATGATTTGTGTGTAGGTTTCTGCAGGAAGGAATGATGATGATCTCACAGAAAGGACAGAAGTTGGCATATTTCAGAAATGAATAGGGATCTATAATGTAGTTTAAGCTGTACACAAGTTACACAATAAAAGTGAAAGGGGGCATTTAACCAACTCACTAGAATTACATAAGGCTCGGTTCACAAGTCTTTGCCCTGCGACTTCCTTCTAACTTAATGCAACTTGGATGCTATTTATGAACCTGTAGAAGGGCTGAAATCACACCCAAGTCTGACCAAAGCAGTGCAGATACCTTTTCTAAAGGTGGAGCGACTTGTGTAGTATCAGTTAAGATGGCTGTCATACACACTAAATTTGACATGTCATGCAACTTGGGATCTCACAGGTCGGATCCCATGTTGCAGCAGTGTGAACCGAGCCTAAAAAAGGACACCGGTGCATTCCAGATCCAAAGTTCTAATAAGAAGGACTTGATAAAGGATCCTAAAATATAATTTATTATGATGGATAGGTAAGTTCAGCCAGACAGGGATGCTAATGCATTTTAGCCATTAAGGCCTTACTCATACCTACCTGAGATAGCACAGTATAGTAGAAACCAGTCAGACTCCATCTTGTTCAGGTCTAGTTCAAAGCTAAACTATAGGCAGCTATAAAAGACTCACATTAATGTAACTCTGCATTTATTAATACATCAATAAATGTATTTGTGTAATACAGGCAGTATTCATACCTGGATTAAACCTGATATCTGCCTCTTGTAGTTCCTGTACAGCACAATGCAGACTGGGAGAGGGAGAAGCAGGACAAGAAGCCAATCAGTTGTCCTGCAGTGCTGTGTTAACCTCTTGCTACCCACATATTACATATGTGTGGTGACAAAGAGGGCGGGCTTTAATGCCCACACACCTCACATATGCATTCATGGGTTGCCGAGATTTTTGTGCTAAAAACACTCACTGCATGCTTCCAGCACAGTGACTGAGTTGTCAAAGACAGCACCTAGTCTCTATTCCTGTTCAAGATCTCGATCATGTGACCAGTGTGACAGCCAATAACAATGGTCACATGATAGCCCAGACTTTCCCACCCCCTTGCTGTAATAGCCAAATTAACCACTTGCCTACCAGGCACTAACACCCCCTTCCTGCCCAAGCCATTTTTCAGCTTTCAGCGACTTTGAATGACAATTGTGCGGTCATGCTACACTGTACCCAAACAAATTTTGTATCATTTTCTTCACACAAATAGAGCTTTCTTTTGGTGGTATTTAATCAATGCTGTTTTTTTTATTGTTTACAAAAAAAATTTTGAAAAAAAAATGTTTTTTACTTTTTTCTGTCAGTAAATTTTGTAACTAAGTAATTGTTTGCCTTCACTGATGTGCGCTGATGAGGAGGCACCAATGAGCACCGATAGGCTGAACTGGTGGGCATTAATGAGGTGGCACTTATGGGCACTGATGAGATGGCACTGATGAGGAGGCACTAATATGCCACACTTATGGGCACTGATAGGTGGCACTGATGAGCACTGATAGGCGGCACTGATGGGCACTGTTAGGTGGCACTGATGGGCACTAATAGGTGGCACTGGTGGGCACTGAATGGCAGCAGTGGCAGGCACTGATAGGCTGCACTGGTGGGCACTGATAGGTGGCACAGATAGGCGGTACAGAGGAGCACTGATGCCAGCACTGACTGGCATGGATAATGGGCACTGATTGGTGGCACTTGTGGGCAGTGGTGGGCACTGATTGCTGCCACTGGTGGGCACTGTATGCTGGCATTGGTGGGCAATGGTGGGCACTGTATGGTGACACTGTATTTCTTTATTGTAATGATGATCAGTGCCCTGATTACATTCCTACATGTCCCCCTGTGAGGAGATGCCACTGATCGGCCCTCCTCGCCACACACTCTGTCAGTGTGAGGTGAGGAGAGCTGATTACCGGCATCTCTGTGTTTACATGTGACTGGCTGTGATTGGACACAGTTGATCACATGGCTAAAGAGCTGCAGACATGGCTGTTTACACAGATTGGGGTCACGCCGTTTCCTAGCAACACGGCGCGGTCGCAATTGCCGTGCTGTGCGCCCCGCGGGCGCGCAAGGGTGGCCGTTCTGGGACGCCATCATATGACGGCATCCCAGAACAAGAGCCGCACCGCCGTCATTTGACAGTGGGTGGGTGGCAACCAGTTAAAGGGATGCCAGGGCTGAGCAGAAAGGGGTTAACAAGAGAGAGAACAGTGCCAAAAAGATGATCTCATCACTTTGCTGCTTCTCCCTTAACTGTCCATTCAAAAGCTGAAAGAAAGACAAATCCTACCTACAGACTGCATCTCCTCTACCAGACAAAGTTACACCGTGTGAATGGGCTCTGTAAATCAGGAATGGATAGACAAAAATACAAACCCTTTGGTAGGTAAAACAGCTCCTATACATATATGTCAAGTATCTTTAAATTCAATTGGCTCATATGGGTTACTGCATTTTGTTTTTAACCTTGGTTCCCTGCATTTTTATTGAAGAAGCCCTTAGGTATATAGGAATGAGCAAGGGGTTAAATAATAATGGATTTATTCTAACATGTTACAGGCATGTGTGCATTTATGTTACAGGATATCATATGCAATGCACATGACCAAAGAAGCATAGAAAATGATTGTACCATTTTGTTCCCGTACATATTAGTCCTTCTAACAGAAATTGCAAAAAAGAAAAGGTTTATGACAACTCATAACATTTTTCAAAATCTAACATAATTTGCAGCAAATGGCATAAAGGGATTAGTGCTGCAAAGTAACCTAAGTGACGTAACATCACATTGCGTTAGCCATCAATATGCCCAGATTCAGGATGTCACATTAATTTGGTTTGCTGCTTGATTCGATTTCTACCATATTTATATTTTAATATCCCTAGAACAAACATTCCGTTGTATATTGAAGTTACAATAACTGGACTTGGATCGCTCCAGTGCAGGGAAAAGAAATATTAAGCTTGTCAATAATAGTTATTAAGGGTCGGTTGAAGAGAAAAGTAATAAACAAGAGTTCAAGGAAATGTCTTTTGTAGCCAGATGGAATTTAATGTTTGGTTCATTTTTAATATTTTCATATTTTAGAACAGGCATTTTTCGTCACACTAGATTGATACCAGATTCAGTTAGTAATGTAAAATACAGTTTTTAAATAATATTCAAGTCTCCAAAGCCCTGATTATATATTTTCAAGGCCAATATTTTACATTGTTTTGACTTGATGTTTCTGTATGGAACAATACTGACAGCAGATATTTCCACTTTTCAACATTGCCTAACATTTTAATAATAAAAAAGTTACCAATTTTCTTCCTATCCTTTATGTTTAAACACCTGTAACAGAAAGAGCTGTGGCAGCTGGCAATTGCTTCACTTTCATCATGTCATCGACAGCAAACTTGAGATGAATATTTATGTTTTGCTTAAAGGGTATAGCTGGCCATAGACTGATAGAATTTCATTAAGAACTTTTCATATTATTATTATTATTATTATTATTATTATTATTTAATTCTCTAATCATTAGTCGGGTTAAATCAACATTCGTTTTCAACCACTGTGATGAAAAAATTTGAAGGAGCAGAATGGAAGATGTTTCTCACATGAGTTTTTAACAGTGGTTTTCATTCAGGAAAGTCTGTCTTTTCCAAATGAAAATGTTAAAATCAAAAAAGAATTTTCATACACATTTTTATACAAATGTTCATATTTTTGTATGAAAAATGTTTGCTTGAAAATCTACTAGTGTATGGCCATCTTATGAAAACCCTAACAATGAACTTCTCTTACTTAGTCTCTTTTGGTCTGTTAAATAAATAACTGAAAGCTTGTTGTATCTGCGTGATAAACACAAAAAATTACCTGTTGATCCTGCCATAAAGCCTGTGAGTTGATATCTTCCTGTGCTCTCTGTTGCTGAGTGCCCAGTGCATCCCTATACCTTTAAGGAGGGGTGGGAACCCTCCAGGCATACATACCCTCAACCTATACGTTATTATACTGTATATTTGCAACAACTTTGGAGACTCTTAAAAATAGAGTTAGGAATGCAGTACAATGGGTGGGCAGCCATGACATTGCCTTTGCTGCTTACACATATATTTACAAATGTGTGCAAACTAAACCCCTTGTTTTAATGTGAACTGTTAGACAGGGTTGATTTGGTTTGCTGCAAGCTGGCTGGTTGTTTTTTTACATGCATCTCCCTTTCATGTGCTTCTTGTTGCAAAGGCCAGTTATAGGCTTGGGTGGTTGCCATTTGTTTTTACTGTAGGTAAATTAGTGAGGGGACACCCTGGCTACCTTCACTGCTATTGTGCTGTTGCTGGGTGGCCAGTGCGTCCCTATACCTTTAGGGAGGGGTGTGCTCCCTCCAGGCATACTTGCCCTTAATCTATCCATTATTATATTTATGTGCAACAACTTTGGAGACTCTCAAAATGTATAGTTAGGACTGCAATACACTAGGGTGCCGTGACACGGCCTCTGCAGCTTACGCATATGTTTGCAAATGTTTGCAGAATAAACCCTTTGTTTTAATGTGAACTGAGAGACAGGGTTAATTCGGTTTGTTGCAAGCTAGATGGTATGTGAGCTGGGAATTTTTGTTTGTAGTTTTTTGATATGCATCTCCCTTCCATGTGCTCCTTGCTGTAAAGGCCAGTTATAGGTTGGAGTGGTTGCCATTTGTTTGTACTGTTTCTGTGCTCGCTGCCTGTGCTACACTTTTTTCAGCTACATTGTTTTCAGCTATCTCTGTGGACTACAGATCCCAGCAATATCTAATCTTCTCCAAAGCCAAAGAAAATGCAGATTTTTCCCTGTGGCCTGTTACTAGCATGTGCCGCTTCGGGTTTGCTAGTCAGTAGAAGCTGACTATACAGACAGAACCATACTCAAGTGTCAAACATTGCTTAAGGGTAAAGCACAGATTACTGGGAAAAAAGTTAAAGCACAGAAAAGGTCATGGCTAGAGGACAGAGCTGGCAACAGACAAATACAGTCAAAATAATGCTCCTTTCACAGGGGAGGGCACGGGGCAAGTAAAGACAAGCGTTTGATCCATGTGTTCTTCACTAGTTTTAGATGGGCAAGGGGCAGGTTATAGCTCCAGGAAGTAAAGGGAGATTGACTCTTCTGCCCTTTCTTAAAATTCTTGCTATGTCTTTTCACAATCTTTTGCATAGGTGCTTTACTTTTTTGTGATGGTTCATTGGAAAGTTGCTTTTTAAAGTCAAGCCAGTATAAGAGAGCTTACACCTGGTGAGCCAGTCCCTGGTTTTCAATGCTGCAGCCTAACTTTGGGCACGACTTACCTGCTCCTGGAGCCACCATACTGTGTAGATTTACAGGTAAAGACGTGCAGTATGACAGCTCCAGGAAAATACAAATGATGCATGGCCTGGCCAAAAGGCAGGTTGCCTTATGGGACCCAGAGATTAGTAGATAGGATGTAAGTATTGTCCTACATGAGAATGCTCAAAAGCAAGGTGTGCCTTTGGGTCATGGATGTATCAAGCTATGTCTATTAAAACAAAATCCATTTAACGTTGAATGCCTAATTTTGGATGTAACCTTCCATGGTAAACTATTTAGTACATTAGGAGTTCCAGCATAGACGTGTATCAGCTTGAACTGCCAGGCTACTACTATTGTGTGTGTCCAATGTATTTTAAATATGGGAATTTCATGTATTTATTATGATCAATGTTTTTGCTGTGGTTAATATTACCTTGAGTAAACTGCATATTTGAAGAGGAAAAAAAGCATGTAATAAAAGGATAAGAGTAGAACTCACCCTTGATGGTAACATTTCAGCATTTTTTTAGTTACTCATTTCCTGTGACATAACTTTATACTGGTGAGCAACCCAGAAAGACATCCTCTGATTACTCTGCTTGTTTTCTTCTTCATTACGGATAAGCTGGAAATCACTGTTCCTTTTTATGATGAATGGTTGATGCCTTTGGCTGAGCAGTGTTTCCTATGTTCATTTACCAATCTAGGTTAATGCAGAATGTCGGTTGAGGATCCAGACAAGTGGGACAGGCAAAAGACATAAATCAAGCTTCTGTGAGTACTACATTAGTTGTTGCAGTGTTCAGTGGAGTTATTCTTTAGCACGGTGACCCCGTGCTACTGTATAAAATGGTGGTTTATGCCACACATTTTGGGAGAAGCAAGTACACTGATTGCTCAGGTGTGTGCTGGATTCATAATGGAGTCAGCGTTAGAGCTCAGGGCCCCGCCCTCCTGAGGGAGGTCAGTGTGTCTGAAGGATGCTAAGTGAGATGCTATGTGCATCAGTGGTGTCCAGGTTGAGACAGAGGAAGGCCCAAGCCCAAGAGAAAGTCCATGTGGGACAGAAGCACCAAGCAGCTGTGTGCATTAGTGTGAAGCCGTCCACACTAGAGGAGGTGTGTGCATTAGTGTGAAGCCGCCCACTCAAGAGAAGCTGTGTGCATTTGTGTGAAGCTGTCCACGCTGAAGAACCTGTGGTCTGGGTGACCAGTGGAAAGAGCAGAGGTATTTCTAAATAGAAGCCAGGAGGCTTAATGTTATGTTTACGCAATGATGGTGAGAACCCCCTGCATGGGAAGATTTATCTGTATAAACTTTGACTTGCTTTTTAAATAAAATTGGGCTGCCATGCCCTTAAAATACAGTTTTGGACTGGCACAACTCATTGTAAGCAATATGGCGCTGATGGAAAGGATTGGAAGCTTTACATTGGACATGAATGAAGAGAAGCTAATGGATTTGAAGCTTTGAAATGGTAGCCATGTGGAAGAAAGGCCATAAAAGTAAGAAATTATGTTTACATCACAAGAGTAACTAAAGCTCAAGTTAAGTTTCAGCGATGTGTTCCGATGACCTGCAAGAATCACGACACGGTGGTAAGGATCAATCACCAGTGTACTGCCCTGAAGTGAGAGGTGGTCTGTGCTGGCACACTCCCATGGAGATTGTGGGAAGGTATGTGCATATAACCAACTTAGTGCCATTGTCACTGTCAAGGGACCCTGTCAATCATGTACAGATGAAGCAGTCTGTCAGTATCTGACTTATTCCTGTTAAAAGGGACCTGAGTTCAAAAATAAAGATTTAATATTTTAGAGGGGAGGACATCTGAAAATATTTATTGTGCCAAAGCAGGGCTAGGCAATGTGCCAATAAGCCCATAGCTGTATATCTGCAGTATGGGATTTAAATCACTGTGTCTGCTGTTGTTATGAGATTTAGGATACAGCCTGGTACACACAGGCTGACTATCAGTTGGCATCATCCCGTTTAATAGAAACTGACCAACTTTCATCCTGTGTGTATGGCAGTTGGTCCGACAAAGGCTTATGACTGAAAAAGGTCTGCTGACTGGCTCTTGACCTGAACATTCTGGGTGGGAGGTCGCCCCCTGTCAGACACAATAGCTCAGCAGGGGAGATCGTTGTACTAACATCATATTGTTAGTACAGCGGCACTTACCTGAGCTGTAAGGTCTTTTTTCCGTTCAACCCACAAACGTGTTGAACGGAAAAAAACTAGTAGTGTACGAGGCTTACGTTTTAGTAATGTTGTTATTGTGCTATTTACTGTTCATATTGGGTTTTGCTGGAGGGAAAGCTGTACATGAGGACCTGCAGTGCCTCTACTGCTTATACTTCATTTTTTTTATGTGTAGAACTGTGTTTTCTCTACTTCTCCAGCTGCTTCTTTAATACCACTCCACGAGTAGACATTAGCTCTGACATGAGGAACAAAGCCTTGTCTCTACCAAGATGACTGCCCACACACAGTAACACAGAAACAACACATGGTAAAGCTGGGCATAGGGTTGCAGTAAAGAAAATTGCTCAAATCCCTCCCACTGAGCTATTGTGTTCTTTCAGTGGGGTGGGGGGTGGGGGAGCTATCCATGCTGGGAGAACACACAGTGATTATTGCTAGCAGCTATAACAACTGTCAAGAATCACATGAAAGATCCAACAGGCTGGTTGTACCCAAATTGATCCCAGCTGGTCCCTGGAACTGGCCCAGATTTGAACCCTCTATGGCCGGCTTAAGTCAATATTGGGAAAAAGAGTAACTGCAGGGAGCCTACAGGCAATACTTATTACTAGTTTTATCCCTCTGCTTTCCCTTTTTTGCCAAAGCTTCCACATTTCAGTTCCGGTAACATATCGTTACTCCTGTTTTTTTTTAACTTGTTTTATTTCTGTCAAGTATGTTTCAAGTTTTCATGGATATTGTATTATCTTTCGGGGTTTGCAAAAATTATGTATCAACAAATTCTAAAGCCCATCCATGCATTGGTGTCTTTCCTTTTCCTCCATCTTTACTGATTCCCCTTTACATTCTATTTATACAGGCAGGATATTACCACGTAATTTGGCACTAATTTATTTACTTCCCCTGCCATCTTCCCCATATATTTTAGACAGTATAGAAAGGCTAATTAATACAGGGTTAAACGTTCAACGACCAAACTATTGTATTGTATGTCAGCTATACAAATTGTAGCATTTTATGTAATGCCCATGTGTATTAAAGCTTTGAACTTTTCTCCAGCATATGTATGCTATCTAGGAGATTTGTAGACTAATAACACAACCTCTGACTTTGCTTTCCCACGATGCTGTGCAGAGAAGTCTTACAATTATAAGTGGTTATTTGAAAATGTCAGCTTTTACTATAGGATGGAAAAGGTTTAGCCAATATAGTAAGACAGTTAAGTGTAATTTAGACTTTGATATACATTAATGTCCATAAGTAATTTTACCTGCTTTTTAACATACTATATGAGCAGCAAGTAATGTACTGAAGAAGTTATAGCTCTCAAAAGAAATCCATAAATGACTTATGTAAACATTTAATACATTTGTTCTGGTGTCATCAAATTAAAACAGACACTGAGATATTGAAGTCTTGCTTTGACATTCAGAACAGCCTACAAAGTTTAAAATATTATACAAATTCTAAGACCACACACTGCCTAGATACATTGTAACAGTAGAGGCACATGCCGCATTAAATACAATCTGTTGTTCATTTGCATAATTTAAATAAAGATCAAATTCTTCTGGGTTTACAAAGAAATTACAGAGTCTGAATTGAACTTTTTTTTTTAATTGAAAACTGAAAAAAATAGAACATAAGTATGCTCTTACATATGCTCTACACTTGTGTTAATATAGCTAATAAGCAAGACATAACAACAGCTCTGTGTTCAGGCTATAACTAGACGTATTTAGTTCCTTAACACTTGGCCAAAGGTTGACTGACCTTTATTACCATATAACAAAGTTTGGGTAATATTGGGTAACATTTTTACAGTTTTTTTAATATTCATTCAATATTATTACATTGTATTATGTATATGCATACATTTTATTGTTTTACTGTATATCTTTTTAATAATTTAATAATAATTAAAATCTTATTGCATTCAGATAATGACCTGGGATTATGTAGTCCTTGCAATTCAAGGCATTCCTGTGTTTATTAGATTTATTCACCAAAGCATTATACATCTGCACAAGATCAATGATACATAGGAGGAGATTTACTAAAACTGGTGCACACAGAATCTGGTGCAGCTATGCATATTAACCAATCAGCTTCTAAGGTTTTATTGTCAAAGCCTAATGCCCCGTACACACGATCAGATTTTCCGACAACAAATGTTGGATGTGAGCCTGTTGGCGGAAAGTCCAACCATGTGTATGCTTTCCGCAAACAAATGTTGGCTAGCAGGTTCTCAAATTTTACACCAACAAATGTTTGTTGTTGGACTTTCCGATCGTGTGTACACAAGTCCGTCGGACAAAAGTTCACACATGCTCGGAATCAAGTATGAGCCGGAGATATAACTAGCGTTCGTAATGGAGATATCACGTATGACTTGTACGTCATTACATTTGTAATTGTTGGCCAACATTTGTGTGACCGTGTGTATGCAAGACAAGTTGGAGCCTACAGCCTACAAAAATCCATGGTTTTGTGATATTTTCTACTTTTTGTTATAAAAAAATCCAATAAACTCAATTTTAGTCATACAATTAGGCCAAAATGTATTCGACCACATGTCTTTGGTAAAAAAAATGTCAATAAATGTATATTTATTGGTTTGCGCAAAAGTTATAGCGTCTACAAACTAGGGTACATTTTCTGGAATTTACACAGCTTTTAGTTTAGTTGCCTCTCAGCAAATAGCTTGGGGTGTCTACTTTCCAAAATGGGGTCATTTGGGGGGGGGGGGGGTTGTGCCACCTGGGCATTCCATGGCCTCCAAAACTGTGATAGGCAGTGAAGAGTGAAATCAAAAATTTACGCCCTTAGAAAGCCTGAAGGCGGTGCTTGGTTTTCGGGGTCCCGTACGCAGCTAGGCTCCCAAAAAGTCTCACACATGTGGTATCCCCATACTCAGGAGAAGCAACAGAATGTATTTTGGGTGTAATTTCACATATTCCCATGGCATGTTTGAGCAATATATCATTTAGTGACAACTTTGTGCAGAAAAAAAAAATTGTCTTTTTCCCGCAACTTGTGTCACAATATAAAATATTCCATGGACTCGACATGCCTCTCAGCAAATAGCATGGGGTGTCTACTTTTCAGAATGGGGTCATTTGGGGGGTTTTGAACTGTCCTGGCATTTTATGCACAACATTTAGAAGATTATGTCACACATCACCCACTCTTCTAACCACTTGAAGACAAAGCCCTTTCTGACACTTTTTGTTTACATGAAAAAATTATTTTTTTTTGCAAGAAAATTACTTTGAACCCCCAAACATTATATATTTCTTTAAAGCAAATGCCCTACAGATTAAAATGGCGGGTGTTTCATTTTTTTTTTTCACACAGTATTTGCGCAGCGATTTTTCAAACGCATTTTTTTGGGAAAAAACATACTTTTTAAAATTTTAATGCATTAAAACACACTATATTGCCCAAATGTTTGATGAAATAAAAAAGATGATCTTAGGCCGAGTACATGGATACCAAACATGACATGACACTTGCGTTCGCCTTTGTGCGAGAGCAGGGGGGGGCAGGGGTGCTTTTTTTTTTTTTTTTGCGTTTTTTATATTATTTGTAAACCGTTCCTTTCATTTTTTTAAATCATTTTTATTGTTATCTCAGGGAATGTAAATATCCCCTATGATCGCAATAGGTAGTGACAGGTACTCTTTTTTGAAAAAATTGGGGTCTATTAGACCCTAGATCTCTCCTCTGCCCTCAAAGCATCTGACCACACCAAGATCGGTGTGATAAAATGCCTTCCCAATTTCCCAATGGCGCTGTTTACATCCGGCGAAATCTAAGTCATGAAATGCTCGTAGCTTCCGGTTTCTTAGGCCATAGAGATGTTTGGAGCCACTCTGGTCTCTGATCAGCTCTATGGTCAGCTGGCTGAATCACCGGCTGCATTCTCAGGTTCCCTGTTGGGACAGGAGAGCCAGAGAAAAACATGGAAGACAGTGGGGGGGCATTCCCTCCCACTGCTTGTAAAAGCAGTCTAGAGGCTAATTAGCCACTAGGATTGCTTTTACATGAAAGCCGACTGCTGGCTGAAAAGAATGATACCAAGATGATACCTAAACCTGCAGGCATCATTCTGGTATAACCATTCAAAGTCCAGCAACATACCAGTACATTGCTGGTCCTTGTTGGGCATATATTTTAATCTTTTTTTTCATGCAGCCTGTGAGCTGAATGAAAAAAAGAGATTGATCGGTGGGTATGCCCACCATTAGAATACCTCCCTTCATCCACCTACTTCTAATGATGGGCATACATGCACCATTTATATATGCCGAAGCATGGTGGCATCCTCCCACAAAAGGTAGGAGCAAATCGCTCCTCTGCCCCTGCTGCCCCCATGCTTCAGCATATATCACCTCTGCTGGAGTCACGGCTTTATATATTGTGGGAGCAAACGCTGTTGCTGTCAAGATAAATAAATCCGCGCTGCAGCTGAATGGCATACTTGAAGACAAAAAAATGGTTAACAATAAAACACAGTAAACAGTATAGTATAAAAAATTGCATACCTGAAAATAAACATGATAAAACATAATAACAATAAAACATTGCAGAATAGAATACAGTAAAAAAGAGCAGAACAATAGAGAGAGAATAGAGAGAGAGAGAGAACAATAAAACGACAACTATTTTTTTTTTAATTTTATATATATGTTTTTTTTTTTTTACACTTTTTTTTGTAACTGTAACTTTTGTAACTGTAACTGGTTCCAGGTTCGGGTCTCTCAAAATGCGATGGCATCTTGGGAGACCCTGTGAAAGTGTGCCTAGTCTGTGCAATGCTGTACGCTATGCTAATACTCAACTAGTGTATGGTAGCGTTCAAAACATTCACCAATGCAAAGACCAGGATTGTCAGGACAGAAGGGACAATAACAGCGGGTGTCACGCCTATATCCGCGCTTGCTGCAGACACAACATCTTTTTTAGTGGGGGTTCGTTGGGTAAGGGTACTCGGGAGGACATAAAGAAAATGCCTCTCATGCAGTCGACTGCATTTGGTTGGGGATGTGAATGGGGGATGTACGGGTGCTGCAAAAGTGGTGGATTCCCAATTAGGATTGGCGAATGTAGCAGGAAGGGCATTATGGGCACGACTGGCCTGTGTTTGTCTTCTTCTTGGTGGCAGCGGGGCACTACTTGTGCTTGCCACCTCACCAGCTTGAACTGCACTTATGGGACTCGCCACGTCACCAAGTGTTACTGCAGTGCTGGTTTGACTACGACCGGGGTGTACTAGGCCGCTGGTGCTTTCCAGTTCACCAAAACGCTACCAAAAAAACTGTTAGCGATCGCAGGGATCAGGCCTGACTCTGCGAATGCTGCAGTTATGCATTTAGTGTTTTGTAAGTGACAATGATTGATCAATACTGCACTTGGGTGGGTTGGGCTGGGCGGAGGGGCAAAACGCAGGTGCGTCACCGTAACAGTTATACGGTGATCACTGGTGAAAAGGTTAACTAGGGGGCAATCAAGGGGTTAAAACCTTTATTAGGTAGTATATAGGGGTGCCTGACGCTATAAAACGCTGACGGCGAACCTATATATTTACCTCCCTAACTTGCGTCACCAGTGACACTAATACAGCGATCAGAAAAATGATCGCTTAGTGACACTGGCGATGGGGGGTGATCAAGGGGTTAAAACTTTATTAGGGGGGTTAGGGGGGTACCCTAGACCTAAATGGGGCTAACACTAACTGCCCTACCACACTAACTGTCACAAACTGACACCAATGCAGTAATCAGAAAAAAAAAACTGCTTGGTGTCACTGTGACGGGGGGTGATTGGGGGGTGATCAGGGGGTGATTGGGGGGGTGAAAAGTATGCCTGGTGTGTTCTACTGTGTGTGTGTTGTGCAATCACATCGATGTCTTCTCTCCTCGGTGCCGGAACGGAAAATACCGAGCCGAGGAGAGATGACATCACTTCCTCTGCCGCTGTTTACTATACAGCAGCAGAGGAAGGATTTCATTGGCTGGGAGCGATCGCGAGGGGGGGGCCATGAATGGATGGCCTCCCCCTCACCTTTGATCACTACCGGACAGAACCCGACTGCCTCGGGCACCGGGGGGTCCGCGGGAGGCAGATCACGTACAGGTACGTGATTTTGCCTGCCCGTGCCATTCTGCCGACGTATATCGTCGTGAGGCGGTCGGCAACTTGTTAAAGCAACTTTGAAGCAACTTCAGGGAATGTCTGAGTAATCTTTCTTTAAGGTTGGTTCCAAATCACATCAATTAAGATAAGGTTCCGACTTGTGCCCTGTACACACGATCGGATGTTCCAACAACAAAATCCATGGCTTTTTTGCAACTGATGTTGACTCAAACTTGTCTTGCATACACACGGTCACACAAATCTTGTCAGAAATTCCGAATGTCAAGAACGCGGTGACGTACAACATGTACGATGAGCCAAGAAAAATGAAGTTCAATAGCCAGTGCGGCTCTTCTGCTTGATTCCGAGCATGCATCAGAATTGTATACACACGATCGGAAAATTTGAGATCCAGATCTCAAATTTTATGTGACGGAAATTCCGATAGAAAATGTCCAATGGAGCCTACACACGGTCGGAATTTCCGACAACAAGCTCCAATCGAACATTTTCCGTCGGAAAATCCGACCGTGTGTACGGGGCATAAGAGGTGACTTCCATTAAAGTTTATGGGCACAAGTCGGATGGAAGTCAACTTGAAGTAGTACAGAAACCTTTTCTAATGTTGGAGCGACTTTAGTAGTGCTAATTAAGACAGCTCTCATTAACTAAAATGGGATTTCACATGTCACGTGACTTTGGATCTCACAAGTCGAGTCCTAAGTTGCGGCAGTGTGAACCAAGCCTAATTGAACAAACTGAAGATAGAAGCTGATTACTATTCACAGCTGCCCCAAATTATGTGTGCACCAGTTTTAGTAAATCTCCCCCACATTGTCACAGCTGAAATTGCCAGCTGATAAAAGGAGAGTTGGCTGGGGGTCCAATCAAAATTTTGCTATGGGGCCCCATGATTTCTAGTCACAATTCTGGACTTGTGTGCCTGGAATACTCATCAGCAAACTGGGACAGATTCGCAGTGGTCTACAACAGATTTCTACTCAGAACAGAAACACAACTGGTCAAGGGTAGGTTTCATTTTCTGTTGCATTACTGTAGCTGAGGGAGGAGTTTATGAATCAAACTGTAACCTTGTATTACATCGATTGCACAATTTATTTCACGGATCCTGCTTGGTATAATCTTGGTGTGCAACAGAATGAATAAACAGCCTCCATTGCATGGTAAGTGAATTGATTAAGTCCACTAATTTCACCATGAATTATAGGAAAATGCTGGTAGGTTTGGCAATATATATATCAAAATCATACTGTGCATGTTCTTCTTTGCCTATCCTTTAACTGAGAATCTACAACTTCTTTACAAAGAAGAGGCAAAGTCACTTGCTTTGTAATAAGTAAAGCAGCTTGTACAGCTGTATCCAGAACACATCAGTCTTTTATAGGCTTTTAGGCCTGTTGAGGAAAAGATGAGCCGCACTCCGGTGATTGCTCTTAAAAAGTGTAATATTTATTGACAAGCCACATTGACCAAACGCAAATGAGAACAGTTGACGCGTTTCAGCCTATAAGGCCTTAGTCATAACCACATTACAGACATGAAACTTTGAAAATAAATAGTAGCTCCAAGGATCACTGGCTCCACCCATTAATTGTCTTAATTGACTACAGAAAATTATGCAAAAAAGGGGAATCAGCTATACTGCATAGTGAGTGATCCACATGTATGCCACTTTGTCACACACCTTATAGTGATAATAAGTACATGTGTGCCCACACTTATGCATGCACTCATGCACATATACATGATTAAAACACACCATGACATACAAAAAACATTAGATACAAAAAGTAAAAAATAAAAATAATAATCCAGGTATGTGAAAAAAAACACCAGAGAAGGAAAAGAGAGAAAGAGAGAGGATGCTCTGGGGAGAGGCATGCTTAATGTAAGTGCAAATCCAGATCCCACCTCAGGTTTAACCCCTGAGGTGATCTAGTTTTTAATCTAAAAATCCACCATGCTTCTCTCCCCTGTAGCCTTCTCTCCCTGTCACCTCCTCTGGGCGAGTGAGACAACCGTTCTATTCCTCTAAAGTGAAAAGAGGAGAGATCGCCCTGGTGACATTCCCTAAAGTGACGTGTTGCATTCAAAATATTTCTAGCATTTGGGTTAATTGTGTCACAGTAGTGTTCTCCTATACAGGCTCTTAAAGGACATGTGGTCCAGCCTACATATTGGAGGCTGCATGAAATACAGGTGATCGGGTAAATTACATAGTTTGTGCCACCGTTGATGTATTGCTGTATAGTAAACTCTTCACCTGTAGCTGTGGCAACAAATGTTTTACCCAGATCACACAAGTTACAGTACCTACAGGTTTTTATATTACAAGGGTAACTGTCAGGATAGGAGAGCTAGGCCTGTTGTCTCTGTTACCAGAAAGACAGAAAATAAAAAATCAAGCTATAAGACTCTATGGCTGTATATGGATTGTAACAAACCTAGTTGGATCCTTAAGTGTGCTAAAAACATGTGGTCAATTGCACTGAAAACATGTGGTCAATTTTGTATTTTCTACAAATACAACAGAAATAAGCTGCCACCAAATATACATTATCTGTAAAAGGCTGATATATACTTCATAGCTGATGTGTATATGGGGTGAAAAAGGGATCTTCTAAAGGCTTGTTAATGGCTTAAAGCACTAAAAGCCTATATGTGTTATACATTGTCTAATTGGCCATAGGTACAAACCCAAGAAATATTAGAAACTTCTTCACAGAGTGATTTCAAGAATAAATAGTTCACTAACTTGTCACTTGAACCCTATATACACAACAAAGGAGAAAGTCATTGTCATTATCATTGAATTAATAGCTGCAGATTTTCAAATTGAGTAATTGTTCATTTTAGTAACACAGGGGTTGATGTACTAAAACTGAAGAGGGCAAAATCTGGTGCAGCTCTGCATAGAAACTAGTCAGCTTCCAGTTTTTTTTTTGGTTTTTTTTGTTAAAGCTTAATGTAACAAGTTGACGTTAGAAGCTGAATGGCTACCATGCACAGCTGCACCAGATTGGGATAGAGAAGAACCCCTAGGAGTGGAATTTTTAAGGCACTACCAACACACACTTCTATAAAATGCACGTCCAAGAGTCTTTTGAAACTATCAATACTTCCTGTTGACACCACTGATTGTGGAAGAGAGTTCCACATCCTTACCGCCCTGACAGTGAAAAACCCCCTACCCAGCTTAAGGTTAAACCGCTTCTCTTCCAATCTCATTGTGTGGCCCCGTGTCCTGTTATGCTCCCTGAGACTGAATAGTTTCCTACCTACACAGGGATTACCATTGAGATAATTGTATTTCAATATCATATCTCCTCTCAAGCGTCTCTTCTCCAGTGAGAATAAATTTAGCGCTTGTAGTCATTCCTCGTATTTGAGGTCCTCCAGCCCCCTTATTAGTTTTGTTGCCCTTCTTTGAACTCTCTCTAGCTCCAGCACATCCTTTTCTGAGGATTGGTGGTATCATTTTATCTCTGGAGTAAATCCCTTTTTTAATGCATGCTAATATTCTGCTGGCTTTGCTTTCTGCAGCTTGACAATGCATGCTATTGCTCAGTCTGTCATCTACTAGAATCCCCAGATCTTTCTCTATCCTGGAATCTCCCAGAGCTTCTCTCCCTAGTAAGTAACTTACGTTTATATTTTTAACTCCCAAGTGCATTATTTTACATTTTTCAATGTTAAACCTCATTTTCCATCTAATTGCCCACTCCATTATTTACAGAGGTCTTCTTGTAAGGCTTCTACATCCTGCTGTAATGGTATTGCCCTACTCAATTTTGTGTCATCAGCAAACACTGAAATTGAGGTATTTATCCCATCCTCTATATCATTTATAAATAAATTAAACAGAGTTGGCCCCAGGACAGAGCCTTGGGTTACCCCACTTACTACTCTAGACCATTCTGAGCACAAGTTATTTAACACCACCCTTTGGATGTGCCCCTGTAGCCAGTTTTCTATCCAAGAGCAAACCTTATGGTCCATGCCTACAGACCTCAGTTTGTAGATTAAGCGTTTGTGGGGCACTGTATCGAATGCTTTTGCAAAATCCAGATGCACCAGATACACCACATCCACTGGCCTATCTTAGTCCAGGTTTCAGCTCACTTTCTCATAGAAGGTTAACAGGTTGGTTTGGCAAGAATGATCTTTCAAAAACCCACACTGATTACTACTAATGATACTGTTTTCATCAGCAAATTATTGGATATAGTCCCTTATCACCCCCTCAAATAGTTTACATACTATTGTTGTTAGGCTGATAGGCCTGTAGTTACCAGGAATATACCTCTGCCCTTTTTTCAATATTGGTACCACATGGGCTTTTTGCCAATCAGCTGGCACCATTTCTGTTAGTATGCTGTCCATAAAGATTAGGAATAACAGTCTGGCTATGACCTGATTGAGTTCCTTGAGGACTCTCTGGTGCAAGCCGCCAGGTCCTGGTGATTTGTTTGTGTTAAGTTTTTCTAGTCTTTTCTGTAAACTGGCATCTGTAAGCCACAAGGTTACATCCTGTGACGTGTTGCTAATAATACAGTCGTGGTTGTTATACCCTTCCTTTTCCTGAGTAAAAACTGAAGAGAAGAATACATTTTGTACAGTTGCCTTCTCTGTCATCTGTAATCAAGTTCCCCTCATCCCCCTTTATGGGGCCAATGTGCTCTGACCTCACTTTTTTACAGTTTATATATTAAAAGAATATCTTGGGATTTTATTTTACTCTGCTTCACTATGTGTCTCTCGTGCGCTATCTTAACCACCCTGCATTCTTACACTTCTTGTTGCATTTCTTGTAGTGTTGGAATGCTGACAATGACCCATCTGCTTTATATTTTCTAAAGCCCATGTATTTGTTCTTAATATGACTTTTTGCATTATGGTTTAGCCACCCAGGTTTAACCTTTGTTCTTCTATATTTATTGCCCATTGGAATGCACTCAGCAATACCTTTAATTAATATGTTCCTAAAGCACTCCCATTTTGCCTCTTTGTTTAATGTATTTAAGATTTGCTCCCATTGAACATCTTGCATTATTGAGCACAGTCTTGAAAAATCGGCTCGCCTGAAATTTAGTGTTCATGTACCACCCTCGTGCCACCTTTTTCTATGATTTATTCTGAAAGTGATCATCCTGTTATCGATAGATCCCAAGTTGTCCTGTATTTCCATATCTGTGATCAGATCTGAGTCATTTGTAATTAATAGATCTAGTAATGCTTAATTTCTAGTCAGGCAATCCACCAATTGGGACATGAAATTGCCCTGTAGGACATTTAAAAACGACTGGCCTTTTTTGAGTGAGGTGTCTCTTCCACCCAGTCAATATCAGGATAATTAAAGTCCCCCACTGCAATGAGAGTTTGCTGCCTCAACGCTATTTCTAACTGTGAAAGGAAATTCAACTCCTCCTCTTCCTTCGGGGGGCCTGTAACATACCCCCACTATTAATTTCCCACTTGCTTCTTGCCTTTGAAGTTCCACCCACATGGATTCCCTCCTCCCCCTTGCCCCATATCATTCTTGATATATAGGCACACCCCCCTCTTCTATCTTCCCTGTCCCTCTGATACAAAGAATACCCATGGATATTTGCCAGCCAGTCATGTGAGCTGTCAAACCAAGTTGTTATTCCCACAAAATCCACATCCTCCTCTTGTAGCAGCAGCTCTAGTTTCTCCATTTTGTTAGCTAGGCTCCTGGCATTTGTGAACATACCCCTCAGCTTTGTATGGGTGCATATTATTTTCTCCTTAGGTTTTCTGAGGCTGTGATTTTGATCTGTCCACTCATTCACCATGGGATTAGATGTTATGGGTATGATATCACTAGTGCCTCCATTATTACCCTCTGTCCTACGCTCAATGCTGGCCCTCTCTTCTTCTAAACCCTTCCCCACAACACCTAGTTTAAAAGCCCCTCCAACTTCTCGGCCACCTTTTTTCTCAACAGAGCCGAAACCTTCCTATTTAGGTGCAGCCCGTGCCTACCAAAGAGCAGGTAACTGACTGGAAAGTCAGCCTAGTTCTCCAGGATCCCGAATCCCTCCTTCCTACCCCAGCTCCTCAGCCACTTGTTCAGTTCCCTAAGCTCATTCTGCCTCTTTGGTGTGGCTCAAGGTACAGGCAGTATTTCTGAGAAAACCACCTAGGAGGTCCTTCTCTTCAATCTATTCCCTAAGTCCCTGAAATCATTTTTTAGGACTCTCCACCTTCCTCTCGCTTTGTCACTGGTACCAATGTGTATCATGACAGCTAGGTCCTTCCCAAGGTCACTCAATAATCTGTCCACCTGATCCGCGATCTTAGAACAGGAAGTGTGTTCAATTAAAAGTTTAGGAAAAAAACCTTAAAACAAAAAATAAAACAAATACAGCTAGTCATTGTAAGGACTGGTAAACTATAATTTATTGGGTAGTAAAGGAATTATTAAATACACTTTTTTTAAAAATCAACTTTATTTTTTATATTGTGAGCAGACAAAAAGAAAATACTTTGATTTGCACATACACTGTCTATGAATTGAGGCTGCGACTTGTTTCTAGCCTGCTTTCGTACAGGAGCTGCTGTCAGCACTCCTGGTATAGAAAGAAGGACTGAGCTCTCAAACAGACCAGTCATACAGATTACAAGGGGGGAGCAATTTTACTTAATACTATGTCCTGAGACATATTGTGGCTTCTGTTTTAGGCAGGCTGTTTACATTTAAAGTTTCAAAGTTGAGTAAGATTGCCTTTAGCTTACCAATAGGACAAACAGACAAAGTTGAAAGAGAGCTATAACATCAGGTATGGTCAGTGACCTGTACTGTACAATAGGAATGTAGATTATTGGGGTTAAATGTCTCTGTTTCTGTCCAGCAATGTACTTTCTCTGTGCCAATGTGTACCCTTCATTTTTAGTTGATTTGATTGCAATAAACCAAAAACAAAACCTGTATATACCTGTAAGTGCAGAATCAACTTAAATGTTACTACATTTGTTATAAAGTAATAACATATTTGGAGTCTTACATCATGATGTCTCCAATTATTCATTCAGCAAGACAAAAATACAAATTAATCGGATGTATAAAAAAGGGAAAGTCATAGTATTAACATAATAAAATGATGAAAGGACATGTAAAACAAATGTTGGCAGTTTGTATAATATGGGCAAGGCTCAAGTACTTTTGCAGAGTATGAAGGGCAGAGGTGTGTTCCCTAAGTGGACTATGAAAAGAGAAAAGAAAGGAAGATGGAAGGTAAAGACCATGATAGGAAGGAAGAAGATGCAAAGAAAGTGTGTATGGTGTTAGAGTAATTTAAAATAGTGCTAAACCCCAATAGTAAAACTTATCTTTGAATTAATACCCAGCCAAATAGTATCAAATGTGTTTTTGTGCCCCAAATACTTACATTTTTGATGCCTCTGTTTTATCTCCTTCCTGTGTGTCACTATCTTTGTCCCCAAATGTCCAGTTGGAAGAGTGCCTTGTGAGCAGCAGTAGGGCCAGCGTATGTGTAGCATGAGCTGAAGGAGTGTGAACAGTGGGGGCAGATCTCCTGTGCTGTGCCTGGTTGGTGCATGTGCCAAATGGGCCTGACAGTGCTACTTTTCACTGTGCATGTTGTGCAGTCACTGTTATTTTTTTGCTTTGACATTGTGGTTGTTCAGTGCAAGAGCAGTAACACAGATCACAGATTTACAAAAAAATACTGTGCATATATCGGACATAGCAGCTGCTCTGCACATGTTGGGCAAGGCAGAACCCATAATGCACACGTGCTGGCCAAGCACAGTGCAAGAGAGCACACAGGAAAGCTGTCCCCCACTTCACATGTGCTGGTAGGCCAGTGCCAACTGCTCAGCATCAGTGGTTCTACTGTGTATACGGCCCAGAAAAAATTAAATCCTGCAAAAGCATGCATGTCTGGGGAGACACTGGAGACCAAGGGAGCACCCTACAAGTGAAAACAGCACACTGCAACTTTCAGAGGCTGGAAACTGGAATGATTGCACAAAACAGGGGACAGAAGGCAATGGTATACAAAGCTATGCAGCTACTGTACATGTGTTCTTTGATTTTTACGAGGGTTTATAATTACCTTAATGTTTCCATCCTTTGGTGTTATCTGTTATGAGAATATCAAGCTCCCAGCAGTGAGTGAGGGGTAAGCATACTGAATTTATAGATGCCATGTCTTGGGAAATTATTCTTCTAAATCAGTAAATATACTGATTTGTTTCTCCTTTACAAAAAAAAGAGTCAGCTTTCATATCTGCAAAGTGTGTAAATTGTTTTTTCCAAGCGTAAGCTATAGTCTGTTTGATGGCTATTAAAATATAGGTTGCAAGTTTATGTTGAGATTTAGTAAGGAAGGGGGCTTAAGATTGAGAAGCACCAACCATGAGTCATTGGTAATTTTAGCTTGAAACAAGCTGTGCATGAGTTTAATTACTTTAGTCCAGAGCCTACTCAGCTTCAGACAAGTCCATCATACGTGCATAACATCTATGTATGCATTGACTCCTCTAAAATACTTGTTTGGTTGCACAGGGTCGAGGTATACAAGACTGGAGTGTACCATGTAAGTGTTACCTAACTCAACTTGATACGAAGGAATCATATGGGATAAAAAAAATCATTTGAGATAAATAACAGCAAAAGTGGTACTCCGGTATGATGGTTTGATATGGTATATTTGAAACTGAATAGACATTTTTTAAATGCTTTCTACTTCTGAACTCTAAATTGACCTACCTGTTCATGAAATCTGCATGTTTTTAGGCACGATTAGCTCAGAAAAAACTCCATTTATTTATAAATTGTGTACTGTTTATCTAAAGCCATTTTTGTTCTTTTTTTGCCATGTGTGTACGGAATTTTTTTTTTACCTCCTGCCCTCTTGACCATAAAAGGAAGTAAGATGAAATCTCTTTGAAGTCAGTAAAATGCCCTATTAGTCTAGTTCACATATTCACATATTCACATGTGTTCACCAATTCATGTGCGAATCAGGTTCGAATTTTTGCCTGAATTTGCACCTGAATTGGAACCAAAGATGCCCAGGACCCTTTTTAAATGCGGTCTGCAGCCACCCCATTCTTTTCAAAAGCTTTAGTTTTAGATAAATTGTATTTAAAAAGGCCTCATATGACTAAACTAACAAGTAGTAATACAACTAGTTTAAGAAATAAATGTTTTATGCTATTGTCTTGAATATCCTGTTTTTTAGTACAGCCTTGTGAAATTCTGGCAGGTGTCTCTAAGTTGTGTTTGAGAAACCATCTCATTAGTTCATCGTGGTTCAATGTAAAAATGATTAGGTCAAATTTTACTCTATGTGATCAGTAATTAAAACAAATAATTATCCAAACTAACCAAAAAACTATTAAGTAGATGCTAACGGCACTTTCTGTATACCGCCTACTGGTCTAGAGTAATTTTCACACAAAATCATTGTACTTGTCTATCTAGCGCTAATGCTTTCTCATGATGAAGAATTCAGGGGTTAATTATTAATTTGTCATTATCAGTCGAGATTAATTAAGTCAATAGTACATTCTGCAGTAATGTGCCCTATTCGCCATTATCACAGTTCAATGAATAACCTTTTTGCTACACCCCCTACAATGCAATTAGTTTCAGTCGTTTTCATTATTATACCGACGTTTATATGGGAGAAATTAATTGCATCTCCTCTTAGGTCTATACAGATAACAAAGCACTATTGTTACTTATGCATGCAATATCACATTGAAAATATAGATTTTTATTTATGTTATTTAGCTGGATATAGCTGCTTCTTTCAAATTAGGAAAGCTTTTTTTATGGTCCTTTTTTTCAAGTGCATGAAATATTTAGCAGTTAGTTGAAATCAGGAATACACATTTTCCATAAAGCTGTACCAACAAAACCCATCAATGTGATAGTTAATTAAGTGTGACCTAAGCCAACTTGACTTGAGCTCTGCATTAAATGCACAAAACCCATTTGAGCTGACCAACAGCAGAAGTGGTACTCAGAGAAATTGAAAAGGATTTTCCCAAATGCTTTCTACTTACTTACAGCACTCAAGTAATGGCTGAAGATTAGCATATGACATGACAGATTACATTAAGTCATGTCTTTGCGGTGCTTTATGACAGCGCTATAGCATTAGCTTCTAAGCACCAGCACATCGAGGCATGCAAATGTTTTCAGACCCTCTTATTCAAATCTACAAGCTGACATGGCAACCTTGATATGATTATTAGTCATTTGAGAGAACGCTAATTCACGTCATCAGATAACAAGTGCTGCTAAAAGGTTACAGAAACTGCCTGCTTTTAATGAAGCCCTCAAAAATTCAGCAGTCTTTTTTAAGTAATTTCTTTAAACACAAAAGATTATTATTGCCCTATGACGAGAAGATGGTTAAAAAATGGAAAAGTTTGAAATTTTATTGCTTTAATATGTATATATTTTAAAATCCAAACATAGTTTTTTCTCTTTACCGGGCGCTAACACATTACGCAACATGTTAAATATAGAACCATCAGACACTGCACTCTAATGTTTCTCAATGGTCCAATGCACTTAAAGTGGATGTCAGCTTTTACATTTTTTGTATGATCCTGTCAGCACATGGTCAGTTGTATGTAAAACCTGCGGAAGGAAGACTGTGTATGCTTACCTTTCTGGCAGCCATTTCTTGAAAAGTCACAACTTCACTGCCCACCATGCTTTGCAAGAAGGGGTCAAATAACCGCCACTCACTGTGGTTCCTCCAACTAACTTATACATTCTGTAGTGACATATGAGTGTGAGAAATCACAATGAGGAAGAGCATATCATTCATACTAGTTTTTTAAGAAAAATACGGCCTAAAGGTAAGTATAGGGGGCATCACTACAGTGGCCCTGCATTAATAATTTAATGATGCAATAGGCACCACTGATGTCAGAAGGTCAACATTCACACAATATTGAGTAAATGTTCACTTCAATCTAAACATGTGAAAAGCAAATTCCTGTGCCGTTGGTCAAATCTCACTATAAATTGTAAAGATATTACTTTGAGCTATAGGCTTGACAGGTCAAGTTGGAGTAAAGCTGCCCATATACCAGTGGAATTGCATTAGAATGTTTGTATGAAAATTCTGAAAATGTGTTGATCAGAGCATTCGATCTTGCCATCATTGAGTCAAATAATCTTGTTCAAAAGCCCTTAAAAGCAGTATCAAACCCCAAAACAAAAATGTATTTTCCTGGTGCCTCCATGGCAGCATACATGTAATAGTAGCCCCACCTAGAATGTGGAAGGAATGAGCACTACATACTGACTGACTGACTGACTGAGGCTAACGAACTCGCTGCTCGTAGGAGACAGGCACCAGTCTGATACTTTTAAATGTGAGTACTTGTATCTGTTACCAATAAAGCTCTATCCTTTAAACATACTACACTATCCGGTACCCCTTGTCCTTTATTATTGGTTTACTCACATTTGAGGCAGAGATAGGACCCGCGCTGGTCCAGGACCCCTATTAAAGATCACAGCCACCTGCATTTTTCTGCAGTTCATCGAGCACCGCCAGGTGTGGAGGCAGAGGCAGAACCAGCGCTGTCCAGGACCCCAAGTAACCGCTAGGTAAGGGGCCACTGCTTACTTTGGTGTGATACATGCACGAAGAGGACACAGATTTTACTTATTTCCAGGCACCCCACCTCTATTTGTCATTTGAGCACATTGAACTTTTTATTGCACTACAGAGGATATCATCACTATTGCATTTTTGTGTCTTTTCACCTATGCATATAGCTGCATGATATTTGGACTTTCTTTTGCAGCAGACTATTTAGGATCAGACACTGCTGTTATACTGTGTGATTTATAGGAGTGTTTTTAGGTCACTCAGCACCATGCACTTTTTATGCGTTTTCTGCACGATCAATTAGAATTTTACCCCATTGAGGCTGCACATTGATTTTGGTTATTTTATATTTCATACTGATTGTGAAACTTGTTTACTATAACAGTTTTAGTTTTATGTTTTATCATCAATTTGCTAGTTGGACTCGGCACATGCAATTTTATTCACCTGCACAGGATTGTATTCATTTGTTCATTATTTCATTTATGCATGTATCTAGATTTTGCACATATGTATGCTTTTTATTTGTAATGAGGACACTGGCATGATATTTGGTTGATATTGTTGGTATCGTTATTTCCCGAACGGTTTGCACCACATTTTTCAGCAGTCCTTTATGTAGATTACTTAGAGTAACGTTCCTGGATAAGCGCAGCACCACCCACCCCCCCCTCTGTCTAGTAGCCCCACCTACTTCTGCCCACAGGAAAAGTGCATAGCTTTAAAAAGTTAACACCCACACAACAGCCCATTCCCTTTGTTGTCCTCATGGAACTCACAGCCAGTGTGAAGAGAAGAAACCCTTACCTTTGGTGGTTTTTCCATGCAGGTTCAGCCTCTCCTGTAGCGCAGTCCTTGACCTTGTGATGCCAAATGCTCTGATAAGGCAGGGAGCCCTTTGGTGGATCTTTTGGGGTGAATATCAGGTGCTAACTAGCCCCACATACAGCAGTACAGCCTGGACTATGTTCCTCAGAAGTGCTGTCAGTGTCTGGAGCCTGTGGCAATCCATGGAACTGTGACACCGCATTTCCAAAACAAGTATGCTTTTTCATTTTTGGGAATTTATCTGTGTATGGCCCTATAAGTTGTGTGTTACATCTCCTCTTGGATGGGCTGCAGCTGCACCATGTTCCAGTATGCATTCTAGTGGCAATTGTGGAAGAGAAAGCTGTCTACATTCAAGGAAATTATGCATTATGCTGAACATGTGAAATGGATAAGCTCACAAGGGGGCCATTTTTGGTTTGGGCAAGTACTACCCCTGTGGCCATCTTGGAGTGGGGCAAGACTGCCTGGAAGCCATCTTGAAAGTTGGCATGCACTACCAATCTGGGATCTTGCCCCTCGTCCATTGGTCAACACCTTGTGCATTAAGATACTGGACCTAGTACTGGCCTAATTTCCTTCCTGAAATATACTCATAAAGAGATCCTTAGATGGGGAATAATTGGTGTGGGCTCCATCGAGCAACCTGACATGGTCCTCCAGATATTTCAGTAATTTGGATAGGTTCAGAGGCTTCAGAGATTGTTGCTGTAACCAACTCATTTTGGGGATGTTTGGATGGCCCTGCTCACAGCTAAGGACAGAGTGTTTTTCCTCATTGATAGCTTTTCACACTCTGGTATCAGATTCAAACTGTCTGGACCAGGAGCGATTTGAATCTCTACTTTTGTATGAGAGGTCTAGAACTGAGGTTAGCCTCACGTGAGGCACTTCCTATGACCTTGTTTTACCTCAGGCCTTTACAGGCCTTTTTTTTTAGAAAGTCAAGTTGATTACTGTATATACTCGTGTATAAGTCGAATTTTTCAGCCCCTTTTTTGGGGCTGAAAGTGCCCCCCTCGACTTATACACGAGTCACAGCCATCTGCCTACATGATCAGCGTATCATGCAGGCAGACAGCGGCCAGCGTGTGCTACATAGCACTCGGCAGCGGCTCTCACTGTTCAAAAGCCGCGCCTCCTCGTCTGTGATAGGCAGTTAGTGTACAGCCTATCACGGACATTCTCTCATCCTCATCTGTGGTATGAGGATGAGAGAATGTCTGTGATAGGCTGACCGCTGACTGCTGGGAAATGGAGTTTTCTGCCTATCATGGACGAGGAGGAGGAGCGGCTTTTGAACAGTGAATGGTCGCGAATACTACACGCTGATCGGTGCAGATCGGCGCACGGAGGCATGCACAGGACACAGGTAGGATGCACACACACACACATGCACACAGACACATGCACACAGGAACATATACACAGGACACAGGTACATGACACAGGTACATATACACATGACACAGGTACATGACACAGGTACATATACACATGACATAGGTACATATACACAGGACACAGGTACATGACACATGCACATATACACAGGACACAGGTACATGACACATGCACATATACACAGGACACAGGTACATGACATATATGCACAGGACACATGACACATGCAAAGGACACATGCACAGGACACAGGGAGGTATACAGCTGCAGATGGGCATTGTTGACCCTCTTTTTCCACTTACAGTAGCTGCTGCATTTCTCACCCTCGTCTTATACTCAGGTCAATAAGTTTTTCCCATTTTTTTGTGGTAAATTAGGGCCTCGACTTATACTCGGAACGACTTATACTCGAGTATATACGGTAAGTCTTTGGTCAGGTGATTTCCCTATTGCTGAGGTTCAGGGGTCTGGCTTATGAGTGAGGAAGTCTTCATTTTCTGTTTAAAAGAATCCCCATGGAAAGATCCCCCCAGACGGTGGATTGTTCTGGGGAAGAGACCTAGACACCCTCGATATCAAGGGGCTTGGTTGTCTTTGGCATCTTGTTTTCCAAGGTAACATCCAGAAGTTCTTGGCTGTTTTATACAGTTTGGATCCAAGCAGACAATGCCATGAAGGTTTTGGGTGGATCCAGTTTTGCAGTAACAAAAGATAGATTGGTATCCTTGTTAAAACGTCAGGCTCCAGGCTCGTCAGGCATGAGCATTACAAGTATACATAGTGGCAGGCAGACTGCATCTGACAGCAACACCTAAACCTGTGATTTTTACCCCTGGAGATATTCCTGGAGGTGTGTCAGAGTTAGGCAACTTCCGAGGTTGACTACCAAGCCCCTGAGGTCAAACTAAAGGCTAGGCAATTTTTGCCCAAGTACAGTGGTCCTCTGGTAGGATGCTCCTGTTAATCTTAGTACTTCCTTCCCTCATTTGTCTCGTATATTCAGAATGCAAAGCATTCCAGCCTGTTCCAGCCCGATCCAAGCAGATGTGGTACTCCAACCTAAAAGGACGCCGGACAGTTGTTCTGAGGGATCTATTCAATCAGGATCATCTGTTCCCAATGAATGCATTTTGTCATCCATCTTCCAGCTGCCTTTGACAGCTTAATGATTAAAGCTTGAATTCTGAGACAGGAAATCGTGGGAATCCCTTGATGCTAAGTTGGGAGGTCTACTTCTTCATGTTAAATCTATCCCTTGACATGTAATGCATGCTTTTCTTGGTGTAAGCCTCAGCACTTTCTTCCCAGGAGTTTCCTCGCTGAACATGTCCTCTCCTGCAGCTGGGCCTAGCTCAGCATTTAGCTCTTAATATTGCTGTCTATGTGACTTTGCAGGATCTTAATTACAGGCACTCCCCGATTTACGAACACCCGAGTTATGAACGACTCCTACTTACGAACGACCTCAATGCCGGCTGCTTGTGCTCGACGCTGGTCCTGGATACCTCCAAGCAGCTATGTTGCAGTGCTGGACACATCCCACATTGCAGTACTACATGTACTGCATGGCCAGAAGAGCCCCAGATCAAAAAACTGCATGCCCAGGAGCATCCGGCACATCCCACATCCCTGCACAGGTGGAAGTTACACTTAAAAATGCACTGTTTCCAACTTACACACAAATTCCACTTAAGAACAAACCTAGAGTCCCTATTGTGTTCGTAACTCGGGGACTGCCTGTAGTTCACTCATAGTCTTCACTTGGGGAGGCGACTGTTCAAAACTGGTGGCCTTGTCTGGCATGGAACCTTTCATGGGTTTAACATAAGACAAGGTTGTTAGAACTCAGTTCTCCATCTTTCTATTTGTCTCCTCAAACAGGGCATTCTTTTTCAGTTCTTTGGTCTGCACCCAGTTCACCCAAAGGAAGTTTCTGTCTCCTGGTTGGATGTGGTCAAGTTGGAAAGTTTATCTCTCAGTCTTTACTTTCCTCTTGTTTTTAAAGATGGACCCTGTGCTGATGCTCCTATTTATAGCTTTATCATGTCAAGTCGACTCAGCAGACCATCAGCCAATTCCATGGTCTAGGGTTCAGGTTCCATCCTGTCCTGACAAGATGCACTGTACTAAATCTATGAGTGCATCCTGAGCTTTTGGCTGTAGACTATGGTTTCTCGTATTGACAAGGCTTCTATCCTCACTTTTCCTGTGTTCTACCAGGGGCTTGAGGTGATTGTAGCCGGATTAGTGCACTTGCTACAGGAGCATTTTGATGCTGTCTGTTGTCCTTATTCTGTCTACGCTGACATTTTTGGGGCAGGCTTTTGGGGCCTGTCCCCTTGAGGGGGGTGCACTCTGGGGGCCAGTCCTGGGGATTTGAATGTTGGTGCGGGTGGGGAGGGTATCACAGATAGTGCTCAACTATTTTTCCACCAAGTGGATATTCGCCCTTACCTGAAGCCAGCTTCTGGTATAAGAATTCTTAGGGAGGCTCTTTGAGGAGTACTTCACCTAAGTCAGATAAAACAATCCCACCATGGGATAGGCAAACAAACACCCACAGGCTCTTGATGTCATGACAACAACAAAGCAGTTCACAGCTTTGTTGTTGTCATGACATCAAGAGACTGTGGGTGTTTGTTTGCCTATGCCATGGTGGGATTGTTTTGACTGACTTAGGTGATGTACTCCTTTGATACATCCAGATCAATGATGGCACACTTGCAAACAGTAATTAGCTAGCCATAGCAGCTATACCTAACTCCTTAGAAACCAATAATGGTAGAAGACTCCAACACACAATCGTCTTCCTAAAGTTAATTCTAAGGTCCCACTCTATGACTGGGCTACAACAACCAAAGTAATTAATGTACATTCCTCAAGCAGCTTTTGGTATTATAGCTCATTCTTTCAGTAAAAAAGAAAGAAGGACAGCGCCCTCCAAGTGCAGCATGTATGCTAAAAATATTTATTACAATAGATAAAAACACTCACATTTGAGTTGATAAAAACCAGCATGTAAAGTAGTTTCATTGTTTTATCCGCGTGTTCTCGGGGGATGTGGGTGTCACGGGCCAGTGGGGGGTTCCTGGGATGTGAGTCCTGTGACCTGGGTCCTGGTAGCTGTTCCAGTGGTGCAGAGGGTCCTCAGAGCCTCGGGCAGCCAAAATGTCGGTCATGGATCCTCCATGGAGCGCCGTGCTGACCTGCGTCTTCACTTCTGGGAGCGGGGTGAGGCGGGTGGTGCTTTGCGTTCGGAGCATGCATGCTCCTTCATCAGGCAATGCTGGTGGCCATATTCAGTGTGGGAATTTATACCAAGTTCCCCCTCTCAGGAACCCCCAACCCACCCCCTTCCCCCCACCATTTTTAGTTATATGTACTTGGCTACCTCCATTGTGCACGATATTAACCCCTTGATCGTTTATTTATTTCCTCTTAAGAAGTTCACATATATGCGCAGCCTCTGGATCTATGCCAGTTATTATTATTGTACATTCATCTTCAGCTCCATTATGTTCATGTGATTTACTCCCCCCCCCCCCCAGTTTACATACCTAATACTTCAGCCTATGCTGTATAGTAACCATGGAAATTATACAAAAATAGAATCAGTCAAGTACACTATATTAGATGACTTATACGCACACTTCCCAGATGGATACTTCCTCCCATCAGTAAATATCCCCCGTCTGGAATACAGACACATATGTGTGAAGTTTCGCAAAATAGAGGACACCATCAATAACATTAACCAACAATGGTGGGATAAGTTCTTCTTGGAACTGTATTTGAACTACAAAATTTCTCCCAGAAGACTCAGAAACCAAAAGACTTGCTCATTTCTGGGCGCAGATTTAGCCGCTAAATGGTCCACTATATCCGAATTTTGCACTCAAAAATGGATGGAAATCATCATCAAGCAAAGGGATACCCTATTCAACTCATTATCATTCAAATTAACTAATTTTATAGATGAACTAAGATGGTACATTACACCCTTACCCACCTCATGGTACAAAAAACTGAAACTTAACACTAAGTACCAAGAGGATTGCCTCATCAAATGTAAATTACAGAAGATACGCAGAGACTTTGACGATTACAACTCCAACAGGATCCACTGTTGGAAAAAACTCAGACGCAATACACCCCCCCCCCAAAGTTAACAACCACCCCAATCTCCACACCCCATCAGGGCAAGAGAACCACACCACGGTCCCCCTGATGGAATGCGTACCAAGGCCCACCACGGCCCTCTTATCCTGTCAAGGCCCCTCCACCAAGCCTTATAAACCACATAGGCCACCGGCACCTTCCAGACTACCACAGCCCACACCCACGCCAAAAGAGGACCATCATCGTCCACCACCCCCTGTGCCAGTTTCTTCCTCCAGTACACCCAAAGCTTCCAAGAGTATTAAGAAGAAACCCCACGCTGGCATCCTTACCTCAATCCCTTCCATACCGGTTACCCTCAAAGAAACACAGACCGGCAGTGCCATATCAGATCACAGTACCTATGAGGATCCCCAGGCATCCACTCTGGATTTTGGTATTGGGAATCTACACACCACACAGCCCAAGATCACTCATGCATCTGGGCCCACCACGGACCACCCCAGTATCCATGCCATCTCATCACCCCCCATTTACAGTCCGACCAATAAACATATATCTCCCACCCCTACCCCCTCTTTTTTAGTGATCATCCCCCAACCCTGCCCAAAAAAAAGCTCACTGATGAGGCAGGAGAGGGGGGAGACACAGACACAAAAAAGAGGGAGAAATTGCGCAGACTGTAAAAATCTTCAACCTCTCTGATCACACCTTATCCATGCCTGAAAAATCTCTACTAGCACGCGGGCTCACCTTCACCCCAACAGCATCTCCCAACCCTTTCACTCTCTTCTTGGATCTCAATAGGTTCATTAGAAATATCACCATCAAATGATATTTCAACATTCAAGACACTAAGAAAGGTAATGGTACCCCAAACATTACCCCAAACACTACTCCATATGCTACTAATGACCACGCTGAATGCAGTACTACTACAGAAGACTCTTCCACCCTAGGACCCACAGAACTCATAGCCCTAGACCAGTTGGAAGATCTCTACATTGACGACCAGATTGAATCTCTAACTCAACATCCACCTACCTCTCCACCCATCTTACACACTAATTTCAAACCGAAATCTATATTTTATCCCACATTTGCCAAAGGACCTTATATCCAGACCTTCTATCAGGTTGTATATGCTGATATACTACGAATGTGTCAAATGTCCAACTCACGTTCCAATCCACCATCTAACTTAACCCCAGCAGAACGCACGGCTCTTAAATCACTCACCAACAACATGCAACTGGTTATTAAGCCCGCAGATAAAGGAGGTGGTATTGTAGTCCAGAACCATGCAGACAACATGCTGGAAACAACTAGACTCCTATCTGACACATCCACATACAAAAAACTTTCCGGAGATCCTGTCACGTACCTGACGGTAGAGCCTGATATGCAGGGAGTGGCCTCTCTTACTCCTCTGATTCTGGCCCCCTGATAGAGCAGACAGGAGGCACAGAAGTGCAGAGTCGCAAGAGTGCCTGACGGGTCATCTTCCTGGAACTGGGAACAGCAGCAGGGGGCACGGTGCTTGAGCAGGATTCTCCAGCTGGCAGAAGAGGCAGGTTAAGCAGACCAGGTCATACACTGGTGGGAACGTCAGGAGCAGAAGCGGAGGCAGAAGTGTAGGCAGGACACAGGCCGGGTCGGCAACGGGCTGGCAGCGTGGTAGTAGAAGCAGCAGGCAGGTGCGGAGGTCAGAACAAGCCGGGTCAGGTGCAGGCAGCAGGTAGCGAAGTCAAGGCAAGCCGGGTCGGTAAACAGGTACAGGTATCAGAAGTAAGCAGGCAGGAACACACGGGAATGCTGTAGAATGGATAGCACTGGATGCAAGCACAGACCAAGTTTAAATAACCTCTTGGTCATGTGCACACAGGTGCACCAAAGGTGTTCTGGCAGAGGTTGAGGTCACAGGTCGACTTCTCCGTCGGCCATCTTGAGTACTGGCTGGTCTTCCCTGACAGGCTGAGGTCACAGGTCGACTTCTCCGTCGGCCATCTTGAGTACTGGCTGGTCTTCCCTGACAGATCCCTTACCCAAATTCTCTATTGAAGCTCACAACCTAATAGATCGAGCACAAGCAGATGGTATAGTTACTGCATCTGAAGCCTCATTTCTTAAACACGACTTTTACAAAAGGCCCTACTTTTACCACCTTCTGAAGGTGCACAAAGACCCCACACACCCTCCTGGTAGACCAATAGTGGCGGCCATGGAAAGTCTAACCAGCTACTTCTACATTGATCATTTTCTACAAGGTATAGTGCAGAACCTATCTTCCTACATTAAAGACAACATCCACCTTCTGAACATGCTACGATACTACTCCTGGGAACCCACATACTGCTGGCTCTCGCTAGATGTGGTCTCACTATACACGTCCATTCCCCATAATATTGGTTTGCAAGCTGTACGACACTACCTCAACAATGATCCATCACTCAACCCACGTCAGAACCAATTCTTACTGGAAATATTAGAATTCTGCCTAACCCACAATTATTTCGAATCCCACGGAGACTTCTACATTCAAACACAAGGAACTGCCATGGGGGCCAATTTTGCCCCCAGCTACGCGAACCTTACCATGGGTTCCTGGGAGCTACAATATATACACAACAATAACCCATATGTGCCCCACATAATTTATTACAGGCGCTACATAGATGACGTGGTCATTATTTGGGATGTTCCAGAAACCTCCATCCTACCCTTCATTCAACACTGCATCAACAACACCATGGGTCTATCATTTACATCAGTCACAGACAATAACAAACTGGCCTTTTTGGATCTGGAACTCTTCCACTATGAAAACACCATCTGCGCCCAGAATTACACAAAATCCACCTCAGGGAATTCTTACCTACACTTTAACAGTTGCCATCACCCACGATGGGTTAAAAACATCCCAAAAAGCCAGTTTTGCTGCCTAAAACACAATTGCACGCGCCTACAGGACTATGAAACACACGGCCTACTACTCAAAGCCAAATTCAAAGACAAGGGTTACCCAGACCACATCATAAAAGATGCCTTCCAATACTATCTCAGTGAGAACACGAAGGACAAGAGACAAACCAGTACAGACGACACTACCCAACCCGTCAGATTTGTGACACAATACCACAACAGATTTAAGCAAATGGAAAAGATCTTCACCAAACACTGGTCCATTCTGCGTGAGGATCCGCATCTAAAACCCACCATAAGTGATAAACCACTGGTCACCTACAGATGGGCTAAGAATATAAAGGCCCAAATAGCACCAAGCAAAGTGAAAACAGCATGCCCCACCACCAGTGCCCCGTTAACCTTCTTTAACATCAAAGGCATGTATCAATGTAGGAAGCCCCTCTGCCTCACATGCGCCCATGCAAAAATGCTTCCATCATAAGGCTAAACTATAAGTCATCCCCCACTTCTTCAATTGTGGTTCAGATTATGTGGTCTATTGCCTCACATGCCCCTGCGGCCTATTATACGTAGGCCGCACTATACGCCCGCTCCGCAAAAGGTTTGGTGAGCATTGTAACCTTATAGAGAAGGGCATTGACAAAGCATAGCGTACAAAGACATGTTAAAGAACATCATGGACAAACATCTTCAGGGCTACGCGTGTGGGTTATTGAGTCTATTCCACCCACCCTCCCTACCGCTGAATGCTACAAAAGGTTGTGTGAAAGAGAAAACTACTGCATATACACACTGGACATTTTATCGCCAGGAGGCCTCAATGAAGGCATTGAAATTAACATTTTGCTGTGACCCCAACCACATCCCTGCCTCATCACATCATCTCATCTCAATTCGCCACGTATTGTTTTATCCATTGTCCTACCTGTTTTCTCATTCATTGTTTTATCCATCATCTAGTAACTACCCCATTAACTTACAGTCTACGTGGAACACGTGTATGGGTATATCCATACACTAGTGTGAGTGTATACCTGTCTCCCACCCATTACCCCATTCACATAGCCCTAGTGTATAACACATACCATTTTTATTTTTATTTTTATTTCTATTTTTATTTTTAATTTCTTTATTTTTATTTTTATATTTATTTTTATTTTTATTACTATTATTTTTATTTTTAATTGTTTGTACTTGTATTTTTATTTTTATTATTTTTATTCTTATTTTTATTTTTTATATTTATATTAATCTTTATTTTTATTTATATTTTTATATATTTTTATTATTTTTACTTTTATTTATTTATTTCCCAATATTTCCCATAACATTCCTCTCATTCCCAAATACCCGTCTGGAAACACACTCCCCCCTCCTTTTGTCCCAATCTTACGTGTTATTTAAATGTGTATATATGTGTATGTGTGTGTGAAAGGATCCTTTATATATGGTTCTTTGTGTTTACACACGTATATACATTGTACATGTTTTATTCCTTTTCCATCATTCATTTCTTCTCATATATACCACCCATCTCTCCCTATAATTATATACCTATTTAATTATATACCTATATA